>NW_022279562.1:0-194636 GCF_000004075.3 Cucumis sativus | reverse complement strand
TCGTTTGTCCCTGCTAGTTCATCCCTCTCCTTAATAAAGAAAGAAGAGGATATTCACAACAAATAAAGAAAAAAGAGCAGCTAATACGGAAGACTAAGAAAGTGCCACGCCCCGCTCCGAGCACCTGCTTGCTCAACCCGAGATGTAGCGTGAAACCAACTGATGTCATTATTCTTCTGAACAACATTAATTGACCCTAACTATAACTTACTTCTAATAACCTATATGAATTAAAACTTATGTAGCAGAAACTAAGAGAAATAACTTGAACAGCTTTTTAAACTTTAAACAGGTAGTCGAGGCTAAATGCCATTAATTACAAACTTACTTACAAACCAAACAAAAATTAAACAACTTAAACTTATGCAAACCATGTACATGATAAGATTAAAACCGACCCTTAAAAACTAACTATCAACAAGTTTCACACTGCAATCTGAAGACAACGGTCAGGTTCTCGAATCACGACCTCTACCTGGAAAGTGAAAAAACATTTTGAAAGGGTGAGCTAAAAAGGCCAGTGAGTAATAGTTTTATAAAACAAATATACTTTAAACATTTCAGAAATATAACATAAAGTCTTTAAGAAATCTCCTTTAACTTAACACTTTATAACATTCAAATACTTCTATCATAAACAAGATAGCAGAGTGCCTTCTATCATACTATCGCGTTAACCTCGATTAAATACTCGGTTAGGATAGCAGAGAACTGATCTTTTTATTCCTGCCTGAACTCGATCAAGATAGTAGAGTACTGATCATATTATTCTTGCCTGAACTCGGTGGTAGCGACTAAGTGGTCAGCATAGCTCTATACCTCTACTGTGCACATTGACCATCGAGAACTCGATATATAGAGTACCATGATTTTCTCTTTAAAAAAACATTCTATTGAGCTCATGCTTTTTATAAATCATTGCTTGTAAGTCTTATAAATACATGCTTGCTAAAAATGTTTCTAAACTCATGTTATAGAATACTTTTTTAAATAACATGCATTAATATTTTTCATAAACATATTGATAAATAGAAATAAGATTCACTTAAAAGCCTACTTAAATAATAGCTCGAAAAACATATTAGAATCATTATCATTTTGCAAATTATAAGTTGAAATAATCGTAGTAAATTTATTTTTCACTCACTGATCGCAGATCAAACCCTTGGAAGATAAGCTTGTCTAATTTCCCCTTGTCTTGAAATGACGGAAAACAACTCCAATTAATTCCCTTTTATTCTAAAACATCAAATACATCGCCAAAACTCTTAGAAAAACCTTCCTCAAACCAAAATGCATGCCCAACATGCCATGCTAATTTCTTAAACTCGGCCACTGCCCAAAACCTCATTCTCGGCCATAACTCAGCTTCTTTAGAGCTTTAGAACTTAAAATCCAGAACTCAAATAAACATATATCCTTCTACAAAGTTGTTGAAAAAACGTCTTGTTATTCATACCTAAAAGTTTCAACTTCAGATTTCAACGGATGTACTCTACAGCCCTCTGGAAGTCCACATTGTTCAGAACAACCAGTATTCTGACCTTTCTTGCTTTCTACCGCCAAAACGCAACTCTCTGTTACTCAAATTAAATAAAAAACCCCAACTTATAAAATAGACTCAAAATGAAAACTTTTAAGACTAATTTCACTCAAAAACACTCGAGTGGATTGTGAGAAACTTAATACTAAATTTGGCCTATTTATAGAGTTCATTGCATGAGTACAAGTTGACACCTCATCCTTGCTTAAATTCACCTTAAACCTTCTTAGGGAACCTCCTACTTACTTTACACCTTAAAATGCATGCTAACAAGGTTTTACACCTCACTAAAACCTTAAACCGCTTGCCCTTATCATGCCACATAGTTGTCCAAAACGCATAGCTAACTTCCAAGGTCATCTCACCTAGTTTCTCGCCCAAACTACATAACCCAACTTAGAAAAGTTATAACTTAAAATCCATAACTCTTTTGACAAAACTTTCTTCTACAAAGTTTCTCTAAATGTGTTTTCTTCCCTAAAAAATTTTTCCTGAAATTTTGAGGGAAGAAAACGCCAAACGATGCGTTCTGTAGCGTTCTAAGAGTGTAGCTTGCTCAGATTCACTCGCAAACTGACCCTTTTGCCTTCTTTTGTCCAAACGTCAACTTTCTCATATCCAAAAACGCCCAACAACCTTCTTCAATAAACTAGACTCAAATTATGAATTTTCAAGTCTAGATTGAGTGTAATTTTCCGAGTTGTGAGAAACTCCTTTCTGAAGTTAGCTAAAACACCTAACCTCTTTAATCTTTCTTTCTTGCCAACCTTAAACACTCAAAACCCTTTCTAACCTCTAAAACCATTTTGCCAAGTCAACCCAATACGCCTAAAAAAGTACTATTCTTTGATATTGAACCAAAAACTTTCCTTCTTTCAAACCTCTTAAACTCTTTGAAAAAGACTACACTACCCAAAGTTTGGGTCTTACATAAAGAAAGAAGAAGATAGACTCAAGATATAAAAATAAGGAAGTTAATCATCTCGAAAGAAAAGATATAAGGAGAATTTCATTTTGATGCCTCTTGATCTTTAACTCATCTTCGCTATTCCTTTCTACCTCTTTCCCCTTTATGTGGAAAGACCTGGTTGGATAGCCATAGGTCCAAGGTTTCTAGTCTTTTTACTAGTTTGGAAAGCCAACTAATTCAGTTTAATAGAGGTGTAAAACGGAGATTGCTTGAGTTCGACGAATGAAAGAGAGCTCGTACCCGCAGCTTTTCCTTGATTCTGCACTCTTGTGGGTAATAGGCTTTCCTTCCTTGTCGTAGGTTCCTTTTGTTGGGACTTTTTCCTTCCTCCTTCTTACTTGTTCATCATACCATAGTAATAAGAATTTCTTAGAAATAAGCTACTTTCTCTCCTTCAACTACTGATCAATTAGAACCTCGCGTCTGCACGCACCTTGTTTTTAGGACTTTAGGAAATGGAAGAATGTCAAATCGAATAATTTGACTTTATGTACACTAAGACAAGTGAATGGGTGTCTGTCTTTTAGCTTTTCTTGATATACATGATTTGAGCTAATACCTACGGTATTTCGACCATTATTTCTCCTTTTAAGCCACTTATCTAATAACCTCACGAATGAAAGAGTGATCCATCCTTAGCAAGAAGAGCTGAAACTGGGAATGAATAAAAGGAAATAAGAAGGAATGAGGCTTCCTGCTCCAAAAGAAGACGGTAAAGCTTTTGGTCTCGCCTTTTCTCCTCTGCCTTTCTTTTGCACTCCTTTCAAAGTCACTGATTATTATACATAATCAATTCTATTTCCCTTTCATGGGATAGATGATGGAATTTCCGCAAATTCGATTAGGATGAAGAAGCCCACGTAGCAGTTGTGAGTTTTTCACGGACTGACTCGTACATTATCGTTCTCAGCACCTCAATAGAGGGTTCCACTTCTTATGGAAAAAGTTCAAGACCTAGGCTTGATCTTTGTAAATGAGAATATATAGAAAGATAAAAATCTAAGATAGAAGAGTTGGGCACAAAAAAATATATAGAAGATTTTCGCTTGATTTTAGGCAATATCCCAAAAATACCCTATCTTATGGAGCCTTTGTTTTTGTTCAATGGATAAACAAGTCTAGAGGATGAGTAGGAGGTACGAAGAATATTGCAAAGATTTTTGGTTCATTTTGCAAAGGAAGAATATTGACAAAGATCATTGATAAGAAACTTTCTAGAATTCTTTTCTCATATGGACCCCGTCCAGAGGACTTGTTTATCCATTAAAAGAGTCATGTTCCTTTAAAAAGAAGTTTCTGATGTAGGCTTTTTATTTGACGTTAGGAGTTATTCCAATAATATCCATCCAGATTCCACTAAAGTTGCATACGTTAGGAGTATTAAAACTGGCTATCCATTAGGGAATTTGAGAGTTATTTCACTAAAGTCCTAATCCTTTATAAAACAATTTTTCACGACAAAAAAAAAGTGAAAGATAAAAAAAAAAAATCAGAACTATGTTGTATTTACAAAATATACAAGTTATTTGGTTATACATTACAATTTCTTTAATTATTTTTGGATTCAATATTTTTGGAGTTTGATTCAGTAAAAAGTTGGACAGTGTATAAAATTTCGTAAAAGAAACTTTTTTTTATATTTATTATTATTATTATTAATATTTTAAAGAAACTAAATACACTATAAGAAATAATATTTATACAAACTCAGAACCACATATATGCATAATGCATATTACAACTCAGAGCAATTTTATTAGTCATAAAAAAAAAAAAACAATGAAGGCATTCTTGTTGTATTATATAATACAATAATACTCATATCAAAAGTCAAAACATTCATGTGCTTGACTTCACAATTGACAATTGCCTTCCTATTATTTTCCTACATGCCTTAAGGTCTTTCTCTAAAATTACAAACTACTGACATATTACACCAGAACAACTTAAGCCAACAATGAAGGTTAGATTAATAGATATTGTAATGGAAGTCACTAAGTAGTAATAACATGTTACAACACAAAGGTAAAGCCAAAGATTAATGTTAGTGTTACAGGAAAATTCAGTTAGCTCAACCTCTATATGGAAAAGCCTAAGAAAGCTTAAAAAGCTTAAAGGTCGAGCTATAGTCAGAGAACTCAGAAAGCTACAGAGGATAGTAGAAGAAGATGGACCACTGCACAACTAAAAAATTTGGGAAGAATTTTGTAACAGCCTGTATTTTTTAATATACCTATATAACAAAAACATGGAAAACTTAAGAAATATGAACTTTTACAACTTACACAATTCAACGGAAGCAATTTATTACAAACAATTGTTATGTCAAACTATTCACTACCCTTTATTGAACCTTCTACCTCAAAAGGGAGAATACAAGTCAATTAACGCTAACCTAAACACAATTTAACTAACAAAATTTCTCTGATGCTCTACCAAGATGTCACCAAGCTCTTAAGAAAAAACAATTCAACTGCCAGAGTCATGTCTGATCATGAAGGCTTTAATACTGTTTTCACTCATGAAATGCACTGTTATGAGACAGCATAGTATTCCTCAAGACCGATGAATGAAAAAGGACAACAAAATCTTTCATTTAAACTTCTTTATTGGCCAATGCAATATTGCTACTTTTACCTCTGGAAGAAGCTAATATGACATCTGGTCTAGGTTTCCTTATAACTTTGTTCATAAGGTGAAGGTACCGATGCCTCATCCCCATCAAAGGGTGCTTCTCTACCAAAAAAATCTTTCTTATAAGCCTCCCGAAGAACTACAGTTTGTGTTCTAATCTTGTTTGAGACATAAAATATACCTGGGTGATGAACTATGGCTTTCTTAAACCTATAACCAAACCCCAAATAGTCTCCCAAGCAGAAGATGTTCTCCTTTTCGGTTTTCTTCGAGATCGTAAGATAAAGCAACTCATGGAGAACAGCCACAACCCATTTCTCAACTTGGTCCGTATTTGGTGCTAGATGGAATGCATTTTCATAGGGCGAAATGTAAGGCAAATCCTGCCACTCCTCCACCCAATTCATCACTTTCTTTTGCAAATCAAAACCCCTCGGGAAACTCATTGGAAATGGAATATGATTTATTTTCCTTCTCCCAAAATTTCCTTCCAGAGATTCCCTTTTCTTCAATTCAGAGACTGCAAGGTCTTTCCTCCAAGAAAGTAGCTCTAATGCAAGAGTTTGTTCACCTGTTAAACAGTCTCTCACACTACAAACTTGAAAATATTCAGGATAACCAGCAAGAAGGGTTGGAATGAACCTATAGGGTAAACCCAAATCCCATTGCAACCTCTCAATAACATATAGGGGAAATTTTCCAACCCCTATGAGCATCAATAGTTTTGCTAACCTCTTCACAACATCATCTCTATGCAGTCGAGAGTTATGAATGGTTGATTCTTCCTTGTGGAGAAGTAAAGCTTGTGAGGTGATTTTGACATGAGGATGGAGTCCAAGACTAGGCTGGAATTGGATGAAAACATAAGGGTATAACTCGAAGAACTTGGAGATGGTGGTAGTGGGAACTTTGAGGTTCTGATTAAGCAAAAAGACAAGAAGAAAGTGGAACAGATGTTAAAGGACTCGAAATTATTATATTCTTAAGGGAAATTACTTGTTTGAGGTTTTTCTCTCTTTGAACTGCAAAATCAAGGTATGGATCTCTAACCCATTTGACCTTTGCATCAATGAAAGCACAAATCTGGGTGAAACGATGAGGGATTATAGTAATTTGTAGAATCATAAGCAAGAAAGGTTAGAAAACATTGTCTAGATTGGGAAATAGAAATGGCTGACAATGGGAATCGAGAAGGCTAAACTGACCAAATTAGACAAGAGTTTGTAAAGATCAAATAATCAAAGGAAACGAAAATTCAACTTAGACTCTGCTTGGTGGCTGCTTCAGAATAGAGTCACCCTAACTACCCTTTAAAACTATCACCTGATTTTCCATCTGAAAACACTTTGAAATCAAAGATTAGTACAAAAATACTCAATAAGCAATTCTCATATCAAGCTTTGAAATTCACAGAACTTTCTGTCAAAATTTTTCTAGAAAGAATACTTTCAAAATCAAAATATTGCAAGCAAATAAGTTTTAAAACCTAAATGCTTCAAGCTGAAACTCCTATAATGAATGGTATTTTCATACTTTTTATAACACTAATATTTCAATACTTTCAAATGAAAATTCTTCAATCGGTAAAAAGAATTTCGATCAACAAATACATCCATACAAACAAAACTTTCAATCATTCAGTTCAAATACAAAGTAGGAAAAATGCATAGTTCATGTAGCCCAGCAGGTATGGCTACCCCTTGGTAAGATCAACAGTTCATTCAATCCGAGATGTCAATTAACAATCGACCACATATGAATCGCCATTTAAAGCATGCAAACAATTTTGAAACTAATTACCTCGATCGACAATCATCCTTGAAAATTCACTTCCTTGGACAAAGATTAACACCTATTGAACTTCCACGAGTGACACTTATCCCTAAGCCAAAAACGCCGCCGCAGCCGGAAACACACACTCAGTCATTGAAAACGTGATCTAGAACTTGTTGTTCGTTCACGCTGGAGTCTCGAACGAAGAAGAAACAATGCTCCTGAAGCCGTACAGAGTGAACGTAGACCGTCGTCGACTACAGAGCTGGGCGTTCGGTGGGTGTGGCCGCTGGAGTGTCGCCGGAGAAGAGGGTCGGCGGCTATTTGATAGAGAAAGGAAGACGACTGATGAGGCTAGTGTCACGTGGTTAAAGTCTGAAGCTAACCATACGTGCGGCACTTGGCTAACTACAATGCCCACGTAGCCAAGTAAGCCTTTTCGGAAGGGGTAGTGCGCCAAGCACTACACCAACGTGTTGCAGCGAAATTAATTGGGTTGGTTGCAAGACACGAGAGAGGTTGGAAGGATAAGGGAGTTTGGATGGATATGTCTTGGGAATGATACACTGCATTCCAAGAATAGATTAATACACATTTGGGTACAAATATGTTGTCTCTTGCTATGGGGGCCATGGGCAAGGAGACTTGGTATGGCAAGGTGACCTTGCTTGGCTAACACATGCAAAGTTGCAAGGTTGCAAGGCTTGGTACAAATGAGGCCCTCCCTAAGTATTTATAGACCTTCTACACCGACCTTGGGCCTTAGAAGGTCGGCCAAGGGAGTTTCTAGATGATACAAGATCATTTAGAACATTACAAGGAAGCCTAGAACATTCTAGAGAGGATTAGACCTTTTATGACACTTCTTAACCGTCATAATAGCCTTCTAAAGTGTTCCAGCACTTTCAGAATCATCCAGCACATTCTGAGGCCTTCTCGGGAGCTTCTCGCGCATTCCAGCACGTTCCAGCACTGTCTAGGGCGTTCTAGAGGCTTCTGAGGCTGTCTAGGTCGAGCATGGCGAGAGGCAGCACGCACATGGGTGTCTAGGTCCTTCTTGAAGCTTCTGGGAGGTTCTCGGAGTATCTGGAACTGGGGCAGACACGGGGCGAGCGCACTAGGGGCCGCGCGCGCCTGTCGCTGGTGTAGGCTGCGCGCAATGTTAGCATCGGCGAGCGTGCGCGGACGTCGTGCGCGCCATACCTGGGCGAGCATGGGCGGCCGACTGGAGCCCCGCCGCGGTTGCTTGGCTTGCCGCCTGGCCATACGCATGGGCCCGTGCGCATGGGCCCGATGGTGGGTGCTGCGGTCGGGTGTCACGGACATATTTTTTCCAAAGTGTGTTTACCTTTGGTTATATGCTCCGATTATCCCCAGTTTATCTCATCTTTAGTTTCCATGACTAGTTTAGTTAGGTGTTTGCTTTTCATTCTAGATCATAAATCTTGGGTGTGACGTTTCGCATTTTCATATGCAAGCCTGCCAGAGCTGAAAATGTTCAAAATGTATTATAGGGGAGACATACCAGTTGAATCCCCGCTCGAGCATTAGTTGTACTCTTTGGAAGCAACCATTTTTCCTTGCAATTGACGGTCTTTAATGCTTATCGTAACGTCTATTTCAATTTATTTTTTTCTTTCCCGCGTTTAATAAATAAAATTTCCCTAAAACGCAAAGGAAGGTTACGACATACGTCGACGTTACCTACAACTCTTGGATTTTTATCGACTTGCTTGTTCGTTGAGTTAGAACAAGTGTCGCACAATCGTCCTTCTCGAGGTTGAAACGCTACGATTGTGACAAGTGGTATCAGAGCCAAATTGGCTGACAGTTTAGACAGAGAGATGTTGACGGTAAAACGAACGGGCAAGACCCATGAAGAACGGTTGGTGGTGATCGAAGAGCAAATGCTCCACCTAAAGAAAGTTTCTGATTCCATCCGATTTCTGGAAGAACGACTTGAGAAAGTTGCCAAGAGAGTCGATGTTGTTGATGCGGGTCTGGTCGCCTGGACGGATTACCCATACATGATTGTTGGCTAGAGTTGACACGTTAGAGTCACAAATCAGGAAAATTGAAAATGTTCCCTACGAGCGTGGGAACAGTTCATCGGCTAGATAACTCTCAGAAGGATATAATGGAGATGATAAATGGTATGACAGAGGACTTTCGAGCCACCCTGGATGTCGTTAGAAATGAAATCGTAGAGGTGAACACGAAGGTGAACCTTACGATGCGAGCGTTGGCCAATCAAGCTCCGGCTGGAGGAGCGATTACAATTGGCAAGATAAAGATCCCAGAACCCAAGCCCTTCTGTGGGCCAAGGGATGCAAAGGCATTGGAAACTTTATCTTCGATATTGAGCGGTATTTTAAAGCCACAAACACCGTGGCGGAGGAAGCCAAAGTGACATTGGCGACCATGCATCTATCTGAGGATGCAAAGTTATGGTGGAGGTCCCGATATATTGACATTCAAGAAGGGCGTTGCGTAATAGACACTTGGACAGTTTGAAGAGAGAACTTCGCTCACAGTTTTTCCCCGAGAATGTCGACATTCTGGCTCGATGGAAACTATGGGAATTAAAGCACACAGGAACCATTCGGAAATATGTGAAGCAATTTGCGGGCTGATGTTAGACATATCTGATATGACCGAGAAGGACAAAATCTTCAGTTTTGTTGAAGGGTTAAAATCATGGGCAAGGACTGAGTTATACGAACAGAGAGTTCAAGACCTTGTGTCAGCCTATGCAAAGCTGAGCGTTTGTTTGATCTGTCTAGTGACGCTCAAGAGACGAGACGTCAATAAAGCTCTTCACCTGGGAGAGATCAAAACAGCCGACCAAATTCTTTCGAAGCTGTCAGTGGAAGTAGAAGTCCCGGTAGAGACCGCAAGCCTTTCTAGTCAAATACGGGGAACATGGGGCAAAGGCCCAATAGTCAGAGGACATCTCACACTCCTATCAGTTGCTACATTTGTAACGGACTACATCGGGCAAGGGACTGCCTACATAAAGCTGTCTTCTATGCCTTTCGGGCCTCTTTAGCTGCAGACTCAGATGACACGTCGAGTCAACCAGAGAAGGAAGTTGGGCAAGTAGAAGGAGTTCAGAATGTTAGAGTGGGAGCCATAAGACTCTTGTCGTCCCTTCAGAAGAAACCGAGAGAGACAAGTGGTCGTACTAAAAGGGGCCTAATATATGTTACACTGGATCAACCGAAAGCATGCAAAGGCACTATGGTTGACTCCAGTGCACTCATAATTTTATAACAGTGGTCGAAGCCAGACGACTAAACCTTCATTGGAAGAAGGTACGGGAAAAATGAAGGTCGTAAATTCTAGAGCTCTACCTGTCGTTGGGATAGTGAAACGGACAACGATACAGTTGGAAGGATTGAGCGGTTTCGTTGATTTTGTGGTTGTAGGCATGGATGACTTTGACGTAGTCCTCGAAATGGAATTCCTTCTCGAACATCAAGTGATCATAATGCCTGCAGCCAAATGTCTGATGATCACGGGGTCTACCCCCACCGTTGTGCAGACAGACCTTCGGCAACCCAAAGGACTGAGAATGATCTCGGCCATGCAACTGAGAGAGGGTCGTGTTCAGAAAGACACAAGGTGTGTCATGAAGAGATGTGGTGATGGGAAACGTGATAGTTTGCCCATATTGGAATCGCCTACGAAGAGTGATTGTCGTATGGCGCAGTCAGAGTCGTCTAAACTCCGAAGACAGTCAAGGAGATTGTCGGGTGCAGGATTCACTAGACCTGCAAAAGCTCCGTATCAAGCACAAGACTGCTTATGGAAGGAAGAGAAGGGACGGTTGAGTGTCGACAGCCGTGTCCTGAAGCAAGCCCCGAGGAGAGGGACAATTCTTGGGTCCGTGAGTGTGACCCAACCTATTAAAGCTTACGTTGAGGTGCGTAGTCATGCGTTGAGTGGTGCCTAACTGTAGAATAGACACCCTATCGCATTTGAGGGTCAGAAGAAGAGTGCCACAGAGGGCAATTATACGGTGTTTGAAGAAGAAACGTTGGCCATAGCAACCAGTCTAAAGGATGGGAGACAATGTTCCCATAGATCAACTTTTGTTAGAGAGATGAACAACGACGTTGCCAGCCAGTTCGGTACTCGGCGAATATGAGTTCGAATCAAGTAAGGAGACGAAGAGTCGTGCTCAAACTTGATTTTGGGTCAGAACGTAAGAGAAGCAATCATGTGACTCCACATGTGTCGGCTCGTACACAGGCCTGTCTGTTGGAATTTTTTGTCCTAAAACTCGTAGTTTGTAAATCATATTCTGTTCAATAAAGTTGTTTATTGAGAAATTAAATATTATAATCTTAAATCCAATAAATCAAGTTCCAAGGCTATTTTTGAATAAACTTGAACTTTATGTGTAAACATAAACGTGGATCAAGTTCGAGTATATAGCCTAAATAGTCTATAGTATATGAAATAAAGGTTGGGCGCCTTATTTAGAGAAACTATGGATGCGGCCCACTTTGTAGTACAAACGAGGTGATCCTAATCGTTCATGTAGAGACATGAAAGTGGGGATCCTATGTAAAATACATAAGACTGAACCATGAATTAGTCTTTTTTACGTTATAACACCGTTTACTGTTTAAAACTGACTATCTCAATTATTGATGACCTAGGTAACTTAGTCTTAATCCTGAGTTAACTATGAACTCCTGTTCACAAGAGATTATCCTTAGATCTGCATAGGTGAGGGCAGCTCATCAGCGTTGGCCCAATAAGCCTCCCATTTCAGAGGTAAGATCGGGTGGATAGCTGGGAACATAGGGTACAAGATGGAATTCACTCCTACCGCTTTAGGGTTAGTAGATAGGTTGTTCTCTTAAACACTGAATCCAAGTCTTGAACAAGGGGCCCCACCCTCTCATTGGCCCGAGAGGGATTAAGTTTATAGGATTGAACCTTAAACCAATTGTTCAATAGTGGATTAGTGGGACTTAAGGAGCAAGATGTAATCTTGGGGTAAAACGGTATTTTGACCCAGCCAAGGTTACGAGCAACCTGTGAAGGATTAACTTACTGATTATGGTTTTATCAAATGGACACAAATATATCTATAGTGAGGGGAGTGCAACTACGGGACTTTAGTGGAATGACCCGTTAGTTAACGAATGTGATTAACTCGGTTTAAAAGAGTTTAGCTAGTTAATCTTGAATCGTTGAGCCCATGATCTATAGGCCATTAGGTTCCTCTGCTAGCTCATATGGATTAAACTTAGAACAGTGTGATGAATAAGTCGAATTGTTCGAATTGGGAGAAGAAAGGGAAACCGACAAATATAGTGATATAGTCGTCGGTCTCTAATTAGAAATAGAGCTTTATGTTTTACATACTATAAGTATGAATGCGGATTCATACTAAGAAGCTCGGAATTGATAGAATTGGTCAAAAATAGTAAAAAGTCAAAATGTTGACTTTGACTTGAAAAGTCAAACTTTGACCGGCCTTATATTCAAATGTGATTTGAATTTTGGAAAAATGAATGTGGATCATGCTCGAGAGGTTGGAATTAGTCAAGACGGACAAAATGGTAAAAAGTCAAAATATTGACTTTTGACTAAGAAAAGTCAAAGTTTGACTTTTGACTAGAAATATCTAATGACCATTTTACCTTGACTAAGTTAGTGGGAAAATCCAACATTTTGTTGGATAATCCCACTAACTCTTAGTGGGATATGTGGCTATATGAGATATAGACACCTAGCCCACTAAGTTCCACTAATTGTTAGTGGAACATTAGGTGTTGAGATTGGCAAATGAATTGCATGCATTTTTTCATGTAATTAGGTTTAAATAGAGGTGTTTTCAAATGTTGAAAAATTTTGCCTCTTTTATCATTTTCATCATCTCAACAAAAGAAAAAAGAAAGCTTCCAATCTCATTTTATCTCCATTACTTTCTACACCAAAATTGGGTCCACAACCCGGTTCTTTGTCTAGAGGATAGCAGTTGAGTACTAGTGGTGGTCTCGGTTAGAATTGGTAAGAAGATATCAAAACCTTTTGAAAGCTTCAAAGGTAATATTTCTTAAAACCCTAATTTGATTAGTTTATGGTTACATGTTAATTGTGGCAATTAGGTAGAAATTTGATTCTTTTTCCGTGTGCATGACTTAGTTCTATCATGTGGTATCAAGAGCATGCTTCATTTTTACCCAATTGCATGTGGTGGGTTCATATTTATTAGATAAATTTGGTTTGAACTAAAATGGATACATTATGATTTTGGCTCTAGATTAAGTGTTTTTGTTCTAATTATTGTAATTAGCCTTGTTAATGGCTTATTTTTATTGTTGCAAAGTGTTTGTAATTTTAAAAAAAAAAAAAAGTCATTAGAGTTGAAGTTAGGCTGTAACTGGTTCAACCGGGTGAGAGAATTGAAAAAAAATGAAGAAAAAGGTCACAGACGCGAAAACCCGCCTTGACCGCTTCGCGACCCCACGCGCCGCATGCGCCCGCGCGCCTGCCTTCGCCCGACCCGTGTGCGCCTGGGCCGGTTCAAGCGGTTCGGTTGGTTTTTTCAGCCGGTTCGAAGTTTTTGGGAGTGGTTCTGTACTACACCAAAGTAATTATGTAATAATTTAGTACTTAGCTTAATTTAGGAGCCAAAAATCAGTCCATTTTTAGGTGTTTTTTTTTATTTATGCATGTGATGTATGATTAAATTACTTTAAATTTGTATGTGCATTTTGAATGTCATATAGATTTAAAATCCCACCATAGGTTAACATGTTCATGCATTAAAATGTATGATATAAAGGTTATATTGTATTGTATGCATGTTAATTGATTAATATGGAAATTAAAATCCCACCATAGGTGTTTGCTTTCATTCTAGGTCATAAAGCTTGGGTGTGACGTTTCGGCATTTTCATGCAAGCTTGCCAGAGCTGAAAATGTTCAAAATGTATTATAGGGGAGGCATACCAGTTGAATCCCCGCTCGAGCATTAGTTGTACTCTTTGCAAGCAACCCTTTTCGTGGCACGCGTGCGGGGCCTGTGAGCTGTCCTCGAGAGGTGCCTACCAATGTCATGGGCATATGTCCTGGTCACCCTTGGGCTGTCTCGGGACCACGTTGGGCTACTCCTGGGCCATGCTAAAGGAGTCATGGCACATATTGGCGCAATTTTGCGGGTGATTTTTGGGGTCAGAGCTTCACATGTGACATCAGACTTACTTCTTTTCATTTCTTTCTTTTTTCTTCTTCTTTCTTTTTCCCGTTTTAAATTTTATCTCTAAACCAAACTCCAACTAACTCTAGTTTATGTTTAGGAACTTGTAATTTTGGAGTACAATATAAGTATAATTGTTTGTGTTATATTGTTTTTATTATTATTATTACTATTAAAAATAGCCAAATTAATTAAAATATTTATAAGGTATTTTAAAATTTGATATTCGATAGATCGATCAATGTCACTAAACATATAAGGGCTTATCAATATCTATTATTAATATAATCTAGTAAATATTTTGTCGAATTATATATTTGTGACAGTTTTTTTCTATTCTTTTTTACATATATTCAATATATAAAATATCAATTTTTTGAAAATTTCATATAGGATTATTAACAAGTTTAACAAATAGATAAAATGATTTTCAACATTATTCTAATACTATGCTTAAATTATGTAAGAGATAAATCTCTATAAATCATGGATGAATTATTTTAGAATGGAAACAATACGAAAATGTGAGTGTTGAGCAAGAAATTTTGACCAATTAAATTACGTCACATCATCACAGTAAATGATGATTATACTTTTGTTTGAGTTTGGATAATTAAGTTACTCAACCCAACCCAATTCAGATCCAACAAAACAAATGGCTCAAGCCCAAGTCCAAGAATCAAATGGGCCCAAGTCCAAACTCATCTCGCAAATGGGCTCAAATCCAAGCCCAACAAGCAAATGGGCTCAAGTTCAAGCCCAGTAAGCAAATGACCCCAAGTTCACCTAAAGCCCATGAAATGTCTATAAATAGAGACCACTATCATTCATTTTAAAAGGGGTCTTTGGTTGAAAGAAGAATTGAAGCTCTGAAGAATTGAAGATTCAAACTCTACAAGCTCTCAAGACGTGCAAGTTCGTATCAACTTCGAGATCAACAACTTCTGAAAGATTGAAGACTTGGAAGATTAAACTTTTCTTGGATTCCAGAAGATCGAAGTTCAAATCAACGTGCAACTACAACATTCTGAAGATCGAAGATCAAAAAGTTCTAAGTTTTAACTTGTATTCGAGAAAAAACATCAAAAGAGTAATACTAGAGGTTGTATTCACAATATTCTTTAATATATCAAGTTCAACTCCACGAAAATACATTTCTTCAAAATCTCGTGTGAACAGTTTGACACGTCCAGTGAGACAATCTCTACCTTTCATCTCTTTCTCTTTTGAAGAACATCTAAAGAAATCATGTCGATTGACGAACAAATGACATCGGCAAGCAGCCAAATACTCACAGCCGCTCAAGGGAGACTCAATCATCTGAGGAAATGCCATCCTTTGAGGCCGCAAAGAACATTTGGGAGCAACTGTCCAAGCACCAAAAGGTGGAATTATAGTCGAAGAAAATCCTGTGATTGACGAACAAATTTCCTCATGTGAACGCTCGAATGAGAAGATGCCTCATCCAAATATCATGTCGATTATGGTGACTGACGTGGATACAAGTGAAGACAGAATGACTGAGCTTAAAAAGAAGATCAACATGCTCATGAAGGTCGTTGAAGAAAAGGATAATGAGATTGCATCTCTCAAGAATCACATCGAACGTCATGATGCTGCTGAATCAAGTCATACACATACTATCAAAAATACTGACAAAAGGAAGACAATTATGCAAGAAAGTCAACCACAAAATTCAACCTCAATTGCATCAAATATATTCAGCAGTTGCAGGAGATGATTGCAAACTCCATCAAAACTCAATATGATGGACTTGCTCAAACTCTCTCTCTATATTCCAAACCATATACGAAAAGGATCGACAATCTCATAATGCCGAATGGATACCAACCACCCAAGTTCCAACAGTTTGATGGAAAGGGTAACCCAAGACAACACGTTGCTCACTTCATTGAAACATGTGAAACTCCTAGTACGAGAGGAGATTTGTTGATAAAGCAGTTCGTTCGAACTCTGAAAGGAAACGCCTTCAAATGGTACATCGACCTGGAACATGAATCCATTGATAGTTGGGAGTAACTTGAGGGGGACTTTCTCAATCGCTTTTACAGTTGTAATTGAGATGACTTCAAGTGTTCCGCCATCAACACACCTTTATGATTAATGGAAAAACTTGGTCCAGTTTGGGACTTTTGAACCTGTACATGTTCGATTCCAACAAAGGATCGTGACAAAGAAATCTCAAAACAAAGAAAAGCCTATTGAAGATGATTGCGAAGGATGGATAGTCATGACTCGTAAAAAGGGGAGACAATCAATTTTCGTACAAACGAAGTCGCACTTCCATCAGAAGCATGGAAAAGGAAGCAACTCTCGTAAAAATGAGAAAAGAAATAAGATGTGGAAGTCTAAGCCTATCAAAGGAAAAGATGAGGACTTCATCCGACATCGACGGTCGATAACTTTGAAAGAATTTCTCCCAAGAAGCTTCCTTGATGATCATCCAAAGAAAGTATTAGAAGTCCTTGCATGTCATGTTGTCAGTATAACAGAAGTCGACAACAATTATGCATCTTCTGAAGAAATCGACAATTCAAATGAAATTAAGCAAAGGACTTTTGTCTTTGATCGTATCAAGCCTTCAATTACTCAATCTTCAATTTTTCAAAGATTGAGTATGACCATGAAAGAAGAAGAAAACCAATGTTTAACATCTACTTCCACTCAAACTTTAGCTTTCAAAAGGCTAAGTATCTCCACATCAAAGAAATATCAACCTTCAACATCTGTTTTTGATAGACTAAAATGACAAGTGATCAACATGAAAAAGAGATGAAAACTTTGAAGGTAAAATCACTTCATGAAGAAAATAATGGCGAGAAGATACGCAGTTGTGTCTCATCACGCATGAAGAGGAAGTTATTTGTTGACATAAACACAGAAGGTCCCTTGATCGTGAAGCCAAAAATTATTATATTCACCAATTCTACAAATGAAGAAGGTGAACAAATTTTTTACGAAAATATTTGTTAAATGTGTAAAGCTCCTTATCGCAAGAGCCTAAATTGCATGATGCTCTTAGTCCACAAGAGCTTAAAAGGTGAATACAAAAAAAAAAAAAAAAAAAACAACAAACTCAATTGAACTACGTTATGACTTGATCTCTGTGTTATAAAAAGGATACGTAGGCAGCTTAAAGATTACTTTAAGTTCAGTCGCACGAAAAAAAAAATTATGCTTCATCGTGATGATGTAATCTCAATAGAAAATGAAATTCATGAACAGTTACAACAGAAAAGAAATGGGACAAATGGGGCAAAGTCAAAGTAGCGAGCTCTACCTTTTCTCGCAAGTGTTGCAGCTGAAAAGATATTCATCTTCATCTTCTCTCAAGTGTTGCAGCTGAAAGGATCTTTATCTTCACCTTCTCCATGTGTTGCAGCCGAGAGGATTCATCTTCACCTTCTCCATGTGTTGCAGTCGGAAGGATTTATCTTCATCTTCTCCATGTGTTGCAGCCGAGAGGATTCATCTTCATCTTTTCCATGTGTTGCAGCCGAGAGGATTCCTCTTCTCCCACGTATTACAGCCGAGAGGATTCATTTTCATCTTCTCCCACGTGTTATAGTCAAAAGGATTCATCTTCATCTTCATCTTCTCCCACGTGCTGTAGCCAAAAGGATTCATCATCATCTTCTTCCACGTGTTGCAGACGAGAAGATCATCATTTTCATCTCCTAGGTGTTGCAGTCGTTATCATCTGCATCCCGATGTGTTGCAACCGTCATCATCTACATCTCTGATGTGTCACTGCCGACATCATCTGCATCTTCGATATGTCGCTGTTGTCACCATCTGCATCTTCGACGTGTCGCAACCGTTACCATCTGCATCTTCGACGTGTCGCAGTCGTCAGAATCTCCATCTGCATGTGTTGCAGTCATCATCATCTGCATCTCTGATGTGTTGCAACCGTCATCATCTGCATCTTCAATGTGTTGCAGGCGTCATCATCTGTATCTTCGATGTGGCTGTCACCATCAGAATCTTCGACGTGTCGCAGCCGTTAGAATCTTCATCTCCATGTATTGCAGTCATCACCATCTGCATCTTTGATGTGTTGCAGTTGTCATCATCTGCATCTTCGATGTGGCCGTCATTATCTTCGATGTGTCGCAGCCGTCACCATCTACATTTTCGATGTGTCGCAGCCATCAGAATCTCCATCTCCATGTGTTACAGTCATCATCATCTGCATCTCTGATGTGTCGCAGCCATCATCATCTGCATCTTCGATGTGGTCGTCATCATCTTTGATGTGCCGCAGTCGTCACCATCTGCATCTTCGACGTGTCGCAGTCATCAAAATCTCCATCTCCATCTTCGATGTACGAATCTTCATCTCCATCTTCGTCTTCCATGTGCTCCAGTTGGTCGAATCTCCATCTCCATTTTCGTCTTCGATGTGTCGCAGTCATTGGATCTCCATCTTCGATGTGTTGCAGCCGATCGGATCTCCATCTCCATCTTCGATATGTGGATCTTCATCTCCATCTCGGTCTTTCATGTGCTGCAGTCGGTCGAATCTCCATCTCCATTTCTGTCTTTGATGTGCCGCAGTCGATTGGATCTATATTTACATTTTTGTCTTCGATGTGTTGCAGTCGATCAGATCTCCATCTCCATTTTCGTCTTCGATGTGTCGCAGCCGATCGGATCTCCATCTCTATTTTCGTCTTCGATGTGTTACAGCCGATCGGATCTCCATCTCCATTTTTGTCTTCGATCAAGCTTGGTGTGCTCCACCATATAAATTGACCAAACTTCGTATAACATTTTAATCACACTTATGTCCAAATGCATAGTATGATTAAATTGACATATTAACTAGAACCAAATCCAAGAACAAATTCACTTATTTCAGCTTATCGTTTTCAGATTCACCCATCATATAAACGTGCACAAATCTCTAAAAGGAGACATTTGTTGAGCAAGAAATTTTGACCAATTAAATTACGCCACATCATCACAATAAATATGATGATGATTATACTTTTGTTTGAGTTTGGATAATTAAGTTTACTCAACCCAACTCAATTCATATCCAACAAAAAAATGGGCTCAAGCCCAAGTCGAATAAGCAGATGGGCCCAAGTTCAAACTCAACTCACAAATGGGCTCAAGTCCAAGCCCAACAATCAAATGGGCCCAAGTCCAAGTCTAGCAAGCAAATGAGCCCAAGTTCACCTAAAGCCCATGAAATTTCTCTATAAATAGAGACCATTGCCATTCATTTTAAAAGGGGTCTTTGGTTGAATAAAGAATTGAACCTCTGAAGTACTGAAGAATTGAAGATTCAAACTTCTACAAGCTCTCAAGACGTCAAAGTTCATATCAACCTGGAGATCAACAACTTCTGAAAGTTGGAAGATTAAACTTTCCTTGGTTCCATAAGATCGAAGTTCAAATCAACTTGCAACTACAATATCCTAAAGATCGAAGATCAAAAAGTTATAAGTTTTAACTTGTATTCGAGAGAAAGCATCAAAGAGTAAATACTAGAGGTTGTATGCACAATATTCATCAATATATAAAGTTCAATTCCACGAAATACATTTATTCGAAATCTCGTGTGAACAGTGAGAATATGGTTAACCAAGTTTAAATATATAATGCAACAATACAAACGTAGTGACCATAATCACAAAATTTAAACCGAACTCAAACAACACATGAACATAAAATAAAAAGCAACATACCAACATTGTTTACTATCGAATAATAGTCCAAATCAAATCATGGATTGGTCAAACATTATCTTTAGGAGAATATTACAAAGAAAAAAAAGTATGAAAAAGTGCATTTTATAAAATATTATTATAACTAAACTAAAAGTATTTTCTTGAATAACCTAAAAAACTCATTTTTGTTTAACATTTTTTCTAAAAACTTCTTAAAATAAAAACACAATCGTGTTTTAAAATATATATTTTAAAAAATATTTATACGTACAAATTTCTTTTGTTTGTTATATATACTAAAAAATATTTTTATAAAAAATCTTCAAGACTAATCGATGACAACGGTCGTCGAAGTTGATTATCGGAAGTTCGTCGATGGAGTCACTAGAGATGATGGTGGGAGATTGGCCGACCATGATCATTGAAGATTAGCCTAAACCCAAAAGATAAATAATTTTTTTGTAATAAAAGTAAACTAACATTTGACTGAACAATTTTCTCTATTCCTTTTGACTTCTTTTGGATTTTTTTTCTTTTTCAAAATAAGAATGGTCACTTTGATTCTCAATTTTGTCGGATTATAATAATTTATACTCAAACACATATTATAATAACTCGTACTATAATAATTTACACATAAACACAAATTATAATAACTAATATTATAATATTATGTACCCTAAACACGACTATAACAACTTAAACTATAATACTATGCACCAAACTTCTCCTAAAAGAATTTGTTTATATGAATATGATGTCTCTCTAAAGATGAAGAAACAATTTATTTATAGAGAGTGATATTGCAAAAAGTTAGTGAAACTTAGGAGTGAGCATTGACTTTAAAAAAATCAATTCAAACAATCGAAATTAACCAAATCTATTTATTATTTAATATTAAATAAAACAAACCGCTCATAGTAATTGTCTCGTTCCTAGATTTGGTCGATTTCCTAAACCTTAAGTCTATATTTTCATTCTATAGGTTTTGTTTACAGCACTCGGGTGAAAAAATGGCGCCCAAGGGAAAGAAAACCAATAGCCCTACTAGCGACAGCGACGAGGACGAAACCTTCTATTACCGGTATCCCTCCGCCCCCTCTTCTGACCCGTCGCTGCCGTCGTCTTCACAGTCGCACTTCTCATCGCAATCGCACTCACACTCACACTCTTCCACTAAGTCTGGCGGTGGTTCTGGAGGTTTGGTTCCTTCGAAGTCTACTCTCTATGTTTCCAATTTCGACTATTCACTCACTAATTCCGACCTCCACACTCTCTTCTCCAACTTTGGTAAGATCGCTCGTGTTACGGTGTTGAAAGATCGACAGACTCGCAAGTCTCGCGGCGTTGCCTTCGTCCAGTTTATTTCTCAGGACGACGCGGTGAAGGCCGCGAAACAGATGCACGGGAAGATTTTGAATGGCCGTGTTCTTAAGGCTGCTATAGCGACTGATAATGGTCGTGCCGCTGAGTTTATAAGGAAGAGGGTTTATAAGGATAAGAGTAGGTGCTACGAGTGCGGCGCAATTGATGGGCATTTGTCTTATGAATGCCCTAAAAATCAATTGGGGCCAAGGGAGCGACCAGAACCGAAGCGGGTAAGAAGGGGTGGAGTTGGTGCTAGGCACGAGGAGGATTGGGGATCGGATGTTGGAGAAGGGTTTGAGGATGACAATTGGGCCTCGGTGGTGGACGGAGATGCAGACCAGAGACTCCTGACTGGCGGTGAGAACATTGTAGAGAAGAAAAAAGAGAAGAAAGCAAGTTATTTCAGTGACGAGAGCGACGAAGATGATTAACTGAGCCTGTCTCTTTGGGAAGAGTTTGTAAAAGGTGCGTGGTTTTTACTATTGTATTGTTTTTATCTGCCGTTCCATTATATTTTGAACCTCTATTTCTGGTTGATTTTGGTGCATGATTTTTGGGTGGCATTGTTAGATGAGATAAAGCTTACAGAGTTTAGATTTTGGGCTGCCGGGTGCGATAAGTAATAATGAGTTACAGGTATGTAGTCTACACTTCGTGGTAATGTCAGGAGTAGTCAGGATTGGAATACTAACTCTTAACCTATGGCACTTGCTCTCCACCAATAGGTTAGTAATTGAAACTAGAAATGTTATGTTGAATTCAAAGACTCTCTTTGGAGAGCTGAAATGTATGAGTTTAATTACAAATCGGCTCTAAAACGCTGAATCCAACCATTGGTTATTGATTACATTACATTACAATCTCATCCGATGACGGTCTACCGAATACCC
Source organism: Cucumis sativus (assembly GCF_000004075.3). Lineage (NCBI taxonomy): Eukaryota > Viridiplantae > Streptophyta > Magnoliopsida > Cucurbitales > Cucurbitaceae > Cucumis > Cucumis sativus. The sequence goes on along the minus strand of NW_022279562.1, from coordinate 172,534 downwards.
CAAGGATTTAGGCACCGCTGTTAACAGTATATGAGCACTACACTGGAATTTGGAAGTGGTAATAAATACTCATCTTCCAATGCCTCCTGTTTTCTTTTAAGAGTTAAGGATTTCTGCAGTCAGAGAGTATAAGTTGCTTATTCAATCTCATGAGCATGAGCAATATTTGTATTTTTGTACATTTTGGAATTCCCATATCATGATCTCGGCGTTTAATGCCAAGGGCTTGATTTCCCAATGTGCCAAGACTTGTCCAAAGGATTCTTTGATCAAACATTATTGTTATTATTATTCTTTTTGAGGAGACATTTCTTTTATCAGAAACATATAAATAATTTCATTGATGGGATGAAATTACAAAAGAGCACATATGCTGCGAGAGATTACAAAGATTATTCCATTGTGATATAAGAGAAGTAAGATTGTAATAATGAAAGTGTGGGGTGAATTTACACCAAGTGAAGGTTGTATACAAAAGATGATCGAAAAGTGAGTGAAGTCGGATTCCTTATCTTTGAAAGTACGATGGTGGCATTTGTTTCAGATGAGCCAAAAGAGAACTCTTCACTAAGATTAGATGAAAAGCAAGGGTGGGGAACTCCAGAAAACCCAAGGGACTTGGGAGAAAAATCAATCCAATGACATCAATCGATAATGAGAGTGAAGTCATTACTTAAACCTTTAAAGTGGATACACGTTCACCAATTTTAAGGTTCATACCTTGTGGTTTGGATCAGTGTTAGGTGGTCTGCTCTCTTCTAGTTAGCATCATAGTTCAACATTTTAACCTAATATATTGTAATCCTCTTCTTCCTACTGACTATTTGTCCATTTAGGCACATTTTCTAATAATTTTGCTTTTAGTTTTGTTTGTTTTCTTCTGTTCAAAGACTAGGAAAGAAAAAGTAGTTTTCAAGAACATTTTTATCAATTGTTCAAAGAAGTTTAGTCATAAGTAATTTTCATAAGCATAATTTTGTGAAACAAAATTGTTGCCAAATAGAGGCTTAAGTTTTTTTAGCTTTCAACTTGACTTTGTGATCAATCTCTTCATGTTTGAAAGAAGAAGGCATTTGCCACATTTTAGCGAAGAAGGCATTTGCCACATTTTAGCTTTCTCCCCTTTACCACTTTGTTTTAGTGGAGCTACGTGAGGAAAAGGTGCCATGTCTCTGAACTATTTTGATTTATCATTCATATAATTTCTTACTTCTAAATCTCTGATGTACCCAGCAAAAAATATTGCTAATATATTTGAATCTATCTATTCTATAACTTATATTCTTGCACTTTCAATGCTTTGATCATAGTCACAAGATGTGTGTGGAAACAACAAAATGCAACCTTAAACATATTGGGTTAAAGAAATATTCGATATCACTGATTTCAACTTTTGATTATCACTGATTCATCTATAATTTTGGCTGGATCCATGATCTTCCTAACTCATAGTAGTATATGTTTATCATAACCAATACGTCTTACTGTCGTTACAACATCTTTGTGGGTTTTTGTTATTGTTTTGCTTTGTTTTAGCTGTTGGTTTATTTGACTAGTGACTTACATGAGATTTAGTCTACCTTGACATTTCTCATAACACGACCCGTCCTTGTCTTCTGAGCTAAGAGGATCAGGCTTAGTCAAGTCTACCGTCACATTTCAATTTAATGATCTATTATGTTTGATTTTTCGTGAATTTGTGTTACTTAATGATCTATTTTGTTTCTCGCTTATCAAATAATTGGAATTAAGAGGAGATTTGTTTAACATTTGATGAGAATGGTGATGCGTTAAAGATTCGATTTTATTGCCAAGTGTCTTCGTGAGATTATGTCTTTCGGTAGTGTTGAAAGAGCTACTGTTTCTAATTTTGGTTCATTTCTTGTTATGGGAGATTGGTTTAAGATATGGAATAAATGTAGTTCATTTCAGGGTAATAATGTTGCAAAGCTTTTTAATATTCCTTCACACAACCATGGTTCCGTGTATTCAGTCACCTTTATTTTCTTGTGGCAGGCTACATTAAGATATATCAAGGTTGGAGACCAAAGTTGAGAGGCTAAAGTCGGTAGTACAAGTTAAAGATAGGGAGATTGCAACAGTTACACGAATAGTACAATCTCGAGACTTGTCTAAATTCTATGATTTCTCTCTATTTAACATTGAACAAGGAAGTTCTTTTCCACAGGAAGCCAAAGGTAAGGCTGCTTTTAAAGCTCAAATTGACAAGCTACAGTAGGAAAATGTTGAACTCCAGAGAAGGGTTATTGGCAATCAGGTTATGGTAGTTGGATGCTGTGAGATAGATACTAGTTTCTATGTAATAATTTTAGTACTAATGTTGTTTTCTGTTTGTGTGCAAAGCAAGTAAGAACTCAACAAATACATGAGATGAAGAAGAAAGAAAAGGAGTACATCAAATTGCAGGTGAGAACCTTTTAGTTATTTTTTGGTTCTAGGCTCAAGTTGGACTCTGTTAGAGGTGTTTATTATTTACAACTGAGATAGGAGCTTTTGTATGTCTAAACCAAGTCTTAAGGGAGAAAAAGAAAGAATTCCTACCAAACCCTTCCACCAAGACCATAGAATTCCCTTGAAGAGGCAGAATACATAATCATCAGTCTAAAGCTTACAGTACTCAAGAGACAAAAGAGTTGAATTGAAATGTTCATCATGTTTGAAATGCCAACAAAGTTAAATGGTAGATGAGATGTGTTGAATTCGTGATTGACTCAAAGTAAGTTCATCAACAATACGTAATATTTTCTTCTTCTTGTGTTCTTATTACAGTTTCTTTTTAATTTCTCAGTATTTCTGTGCTTACTAGGGGTGAGTAGAGATCTTATACATCTTAGATTGGTATTTCCAAGTGCTGTACTTTCGTACTTTTAAAGTATTTCATTTGGATGTCATCTACCTCTAAGCCTAAACGCTACAATGACAATGGAAGATATTAGGCTGTGCAGTAGGTGATAAATTTCAGGTTTCTCTTAGGGTGGAATTAGAAGAGAATCTAGGTGTTTTGTACACAGAAAAAGAGAGGGAATATAAATGATGATTGATCATGTAAGCAAATAATGTGTTGTTTTGTTAAGGAGTCAAAGGGAATTTAGATGAATGGGAAGGACAGGTTGGAAGGAGTGATTAGATTTTATGAAATTTATGGACCAAGTTACCGTGGGGGGGAATTACGTTGAATGGTTTGTCCAATTAAAAATTTCCATTACTTTTATGGTACCCTTATTGTCACCATTCGTCTCTTTTTCTATCACTCGAGATCCCTTCCTTGCCTTGCCTTTATCCAAATTATTGTCTATTTCTTGTAGCCAGTGAGTCCATCTAGCTTTGCTTAAAAATGTTAATTACCAAAACTTTAACTACGCCTTAATAATGCCTTTTATTGTTTGTTTTTGTTTTTGTTTTTTTTTTTCTTTTTTGATTTAACAGTTAAAATCTATGTGTTGGTATAACGTACCACAACGTATCTATTCTTATATTGCTATATCTTATTTACTTCAAATCAATGTCTTACGAGCTAACATCTTATTTCATGAATATACGCACTTACATTCTCACTTAGCGTGGCTCTACTTTTCATATTTCAAACTCACAAATGAGAAAGAGTGTTGGATGTTATGTTAAATTTACTCTCTTATCCATTAGCTTAAGCTTCTATATGTATTGGTGCTTTCTTGATACACTCAAATATTTCTCTTTTATTACTTGTTTTCTCAACTGATATGTATCATAAGACCTTTTACATGTCTTCATCAACATGATACTTAAAATACAAAGCTCAACCTCTTTTTTGCCACTCCATGGCATGAGTATCCTGGCCCATTAGTCATTTTTCTTGAAAACTTAAACCAGGTTATGGAAGACATATTTGAGAGTGTTTTTAGAAACTAGTTAACAAAATTGATTTTTACTAATAAATGTTTTGTTAAAAGTGATTTTCATGGCATATTAACGTTCGTTTGTGTCTATACTTTTAAAAGTGATTTTGTAACATAAAAAGTAATTTCCAATGACTCGAAAACATGTTTGGAACTTAACAGAGGTAGGAAAAATTCAAATGCAAAAATAGACATGGTATGTTGGCTTGTCTGATTCTTACTTGTTTTCTTTTATTTATTTTTTTGAAAAATTTGATGAGATATGACATTAGTTTGTTGTTGATTGTTCTATCATTATGGTTTTGATCTTAACCATCTTTTTCTCTCTCTCTTTGGTCTTTTGTGTTGCTTTTGATTCTATATGTTCTTAATTTTAATGTCTTGGGTCTTTGTCGGTGGTGGAGATTAGAGATGCTTGTGTTCTGAAGAAGATAATGGAAGAATTTTTTATTTGTATTATGTGAGATTGTTTTGAGTTTCATTTTGCATTTGTTGGAATGGAAAGAAAAATTACTCTGTTATCCATGCTTAGTTAAGTTTTAGTTAAGTCTACCTTGACATTTCTCATAACACGACCCGTCCTTGTCTTCTGAGCTAAGAGGATCAGGCTTAGTCAAGTCTACCGTCACATTTCAATTTAATGATCTATTATGTTTGATTTTTCGTGAATTTGTGTTACTTAATGATCTATTTTGTTTCTCGCTTATCAAATAATTGGAATTAAGAGGAGATTTGTTTAACATTTGATGAGAATGGTGATGCGTTAAAGATTCGATTTTATTGCCAAGTGTCTTCGTGAGATTATGTCTTTCGGTAGTGTTGAAAGAGCTGCTGTTTCTAATTTTGGTTCATTTCTTGTTGTGGGAGATTGGTTTAAGATATGGAATAAATGTAGTTCATTTCAGGGTAATAATGTTGCAAAGCTTTTTAATATTCCTTCACACAACCATGGTTCCGTGTATTCAGTCACCTTTATTTTCTTGTGGCAGGCTACATTAAGATATATCAAGGTTGGAGACCAAAGTTGAGAGGCTAAAGTCGGTAGTACAAGTTAAAGATAGGGAGATTGCAACAGTTACACGAATAGTACAATCTCGAGACTTGTCTAAATTCTATGATTTCTCTCTATTTAACATTGAACAAGGAAGTTCTTTTCCACAGGAAGCCAAAGGTAAGGCTGCTTTTAAAGCTCAAATTGACAAGCTACAGTAGGAAAATGTTGAACTCCAGAGAAGGGTTATTGGCAATCAGGTTATGGTAGTTGGATGCTGTGAGATAGATACTAGTTTCTATGTAATAATTTTAGTACTAATGTTGTTTTCTGTTTGTGTGCAAAGCAAGTAAGAACTCAACAAATACATGAGATGAAGAAGAAAAAAAGGAGTACATCAAATTGCAGGTGAGAACCTACAGGGTATAGGAATACCTACAGGAAAGCTGGATATGTATGTTGCTGCTGCTGGCATAAACCCTCAAAGAGTATGTTTTTCTTAGACAAGCTCAACGCCCTCCCTTCATCCAATGGTTGTTTATCCAACTTGATTTCAATCAGTTGTGGCTATTGTTTTAATTGTTTATAGGATTGCCTGCATTCAGATTGTTTTATCTTCTCATGTTGGGCTACTTCCAAGAAATTTTTTAAGCGGGATAATAGCTCGCTTGTTTAGTCTAAACTTGGGGGATTTCAAATTTTGCCCAAATTTCAAAATTTTTCAAAAGTTTTTCATTACAATAACGAGCATCATAACTTCTTAGATCTTGCATAAAAGGCATGACTGTCAACCCTTGAGCACTAAGCTCGGGTTTGTGACGTGAGATTCTGAATTTTGAGAATAAGCTTATGTCCTTTTTGTTTTTGCTAAGTTTCAACTAATACACTCGGTATTTATCTTTGTGCTTATGTGATAGATTTGTTATGCACTGTAGTGATGTGGGGTGTTTCCTTATTTTCTGCATCTTAACTACCTTATTTCCTGCATTTTAACTACCTTATTTCCTGCATCTTAAATACCTTATTTTCTGCATCTTAAATACCTTATTTTCTGAATCTTAGTTGGTACTGAAATTTGGTTTGTTTCAGTGAAAGAGGCACTATCAGCATTGACATGTACATGTGATTTTAGGCATGAACCAGGAGAGTGAGAGTTTTAGTGTGCCGTGTTTAGAATTTGCCGATATCTTTTTCCCGTTCCAGCAAGTATTCCTGATTGTGGGGTAACTCTCAAGTCTGCAGTCTTTTCTTCATGAAATTTGTAGATTATCTAAGAATACTAATATCATTTAATGTTGACATTTTTTTAGCAACTTTTCTTAACCCCACTTTTTGAATTTCATTAAGTTTACTCTTGTTTAATTGACAGATTCTTCCAGTAATGCTAGATATTGGTACTAACAACGAGAAGTTACTTAATGATTCTCTTTGTAAGTGAAAGGGAAACCTTCATGTCGTTTATCTCCATATTTTCCATGTAATGTATTGTGCTTATATTGATCTGTTTCTGTTGTCAATGGCGATATATTTGGGTTTTTTGTTGTTGTTGTGGTGGTGGTGGTGAAATATTTTATTTAAGTCTCTAGTTAATATTTATGCTTACTTAACAGAAAATTTGTTGCTTGAGCTTGCTTCATTTGGTTCTTTTACTTGTTTAAGTCCTCCTCTAACTAATTATACATTTCGTCCTTTTACTTGTTTAAGTCCTCCAAAAAGTATTCATTACTTTAATAAATTCCCTCACCAGCATCATCACCTCTTATTCAACAAACTGTTTTTTCCCAAAAGCAAAAAAGGAAAAAAAAAAAGATAAAGACAATCAAGAACAACCATCAACTACATGAAAAAAAAAAGAGAAGGAAAAGATAGCTACCGAAAAACATTACTACCCATTTTCATTATCATCATCCTCTACTATGCTTTTCCACCTTCTTCTAACCCATTTTTCCATTGCAGGATTTATTGGAGTTGAGGAGTCCCACAATCTTTATGTTCTGTTTGTTTTTCCATCACTTTTTCAAGGCTGTTCAATTGGAGTTCCATCTTCAGGTAATATTAATGTGTTTGTTTCTAAGATAATTTTGTTAAACACTTGTTTTTGTTGTCCCCATCCACCAGCTGTTTGATGAAATGCCGCATTGAATAATTTTGTGGGTTCTTGGGAAGCGTGTGATCTATGTGTTGTGGAATTTGTATAATTAGTTAGAGTGATTTAGGAAAACTTTTGTATTTGTAGTTGAAATAGATAATTCATTCCATATTTAGAGCATGATTAAGAGTTATTTTGAAATTGTTAAAATTACTTCAAAAGATATTTGGATAATTTAAATGACTTTCTATTGTATGTTGATCACGTTTGATAGATCGAAAACTTTTCTTCTTCTTCTTCTTCTTTGTTTCTTCCTGCTGCCTATTTGACCTGCAACTTTGAGTGTAGTTGCTTGGCTGTCTAATTGCCACCACTCAAAGTCACTCCTTCGCCTTCTTATCACTCTTAATTTTCTTGACAACAAAGTCAAACTGCTACAGAACAATCGAATTTTCGTTTGATTAATTTTCTATCCACAGGAGGCTTTTGTATGTTGATCACCCTTGTTTTCTTTGAAAAGTTTAAAATTCCATACACGATATATTGGGAAACTTTCACATTCCTCGGGACATTAAAAGCTCAAGAGCATTGATTTTGAGCAAAATAAAAATGAAAATCCCTTTTAATTTCCAGCAACACCATATTTGAAGTTCATTGTATTTTCTTCTTCCAACTACAGGTTGACGTGATTGTCTTGACAGATGGAAGTCGTATTCTTGGCCTCGGTGACCTTGGAGTTCAGGGAATAGGAATACCTAGATTGGAGGGAGAAGAGTATCTATCTATTGTTGATGAATTTATGGAAGTCGTGCATACATGTTGGCCTAAAGCTATTGTTCAGGTTTATTGGTTAAGATATCAAATTTTTAACTGTGTTCACTGCCAGTAATCAGTATCGTAATCTCGCAATTTGATTTTGAATGATGCCAGTTTGAGGATTTTCAAATGAAATGGGCTTTTGAAACATTACAACGTTATCGTAAGAGGTTCTGCATGTTCAACGATGACATACAAGTGAGTAGTTCATGTTGTATTCATGCAGTTGATAATTACTTAAAAGGACATTCATTTTCGTTTATTTCATTTCATAAAGGGAACTGCTGGTGTTGCTCTCGCTGGACTATTGGGAAATGTGAGAGCTCAAGGGCAGCTATTGAGTGATTTTGTTAACCAAAAGATAGTAGTGGTAGGGGCTGGAAGGTATTGTCAGCTGTTTAACTTTAACATTTTCTCCAAATAGCAATACTGCTAACTATTTAGGGATCATAAGCCTTGTCCTCTTTGTTGAAACAAAAGTGGTTGTTTGAAAGAGGAATTACTATTACTATTACTATTACTATTACTATTACGTGAATATAAGAGAAATGAAAACTTTGGAAACTATAGTTCAATCCTTTTGGTTTAACCTTCATTTGTTTCAACATGCTGTTTTTTCTCCTCTTTCAACTTCAGTGTTGGGCTCGGTGTTCTTAACATGGCTATTCAGGCTGTTTTGAGAATGGTAGGGAACAACGATTCTACTGCAAGAAATCGATTTTTTTTCTAATAGACAAAGATGTAAGAATCTTTTTCAAACTTTCATTTCTCAATTTATGCATCAGTCTGTCCAAGTTTTTCCTTCCATGAGAGTTACTGATTTCAGAAACCAATCGGATGGGGTTTGGAATTTGGGTAGCTTTATTATGGGTTAATTTGTATGACGCAGTTTCGTGTGAAAAGTATGAGGCAGTTGAAGAAGTTAAATGACTTGTGGTGGTAGTAATCAGTGTCAAACTCATGTGGTTTTTAACTTACAAAGAAAGAGGAAAAATATCAACTTAGTCCGATGCAGATTAGGGTTTTAAGTCTTCTATCTAATTGTTTGTGTGATAAATGCAGTTACTTTATCAAAAACAAAGAAGAAAAGGAAGGGACCACAAGATTCTTTAGTATTTTAATTTTATTGCATTACATTATATTCAATCTTCATTTTTCTTGGTTGTGCTGCAAATGGTGTTTCTTCTATTATGGATTTGCATTATACAACATTGCCATATTAAGTCATAAAGTTATGAAAATTAGAAACACACCCTTTGTAGGAGAGAACATGATCCTTCCTTTGAAGTAAATTGAGAGAATTTCCTCTACTGCCTCAATTTTAAGGCTTGAGGTTTGAAGAACAAGGATGAATAATCAACGAAAAAGGAATGAAGAGGTTTCTCGTTTAGGGAAAATAGCGATTTTTCGTTTTTCATACTTCCAAAACGACACAAGTATGAACTTATTGTGTATTAAATTGATCGAGAGGCCTTCCAATTGTTTGTTAATCTATAGTTTCTGTCTCTATTTTAATTAACTGCTACATGTAGAAGCCTAACTAACTTAGTTAGAGTTCTATCAAAAAAAGGAAAGAAAAAAAGGAAGAAGAAAGATCATGTGATAAATTTATAGAAATGCCATGCAATTATTTTCTAACTATTAATTTATGTTTCTGTGGTAAATTACTGCTACTAGAAATCTAATTGTGTTCGGTTAGTTAGACTTCATGGGTTTGATTTTTTTTTTTTTTTTTGTTAAAGAGGTTCCATAAGTATACCGATGGTTTTGAAATTTTGATTTGATGCATGTCTGAGAAATTTCAAGGCTAAATTATACAGAATACCCATAAACTTTGTACTTTATATAAAAATACCATTGAAAATACACTCAAAACATAAACTACCAAAAGTGTTAAAAATACAGTTAATATAATTATCCTAATTTTAGTAATAAATGAAATTGAGAGAACTTTCTTTGATTTTCAGGAACAAGGATGAATAATCAATGAAAAAGGAATGAAGAGGTTTATCCATGCAAGCTTCAAACCAAAGCCAAGGATGTCGATCCTTCCAGGGGAGTCCAAAGTTCTCCCTTATTTTTCTCCCTTTATTTTGATTTTCAAAAGTTTGCAATTTTTTAAGTGGGGGTGGGCAATTGCTTGCATGTTTAGTCTAAACTTGGAGGTTCAAATTTTGCCCAAATTTCAAAATTTCTAAAAAAAATTTCCTTACAATAATGAGCACTATACCTTCTTAGATTACTTAGATCTTGCATAAAAAGCATGACTAGCAACCCTTGATCACTGAGCTTGGGTTTGTGATGTAAAATTCTGATGTTGATGAGTATATGTGCTGAAATTTGAGAATAAGCTGCCGTGTTTTTTGGTTTAAGCCCATTTTTAGCGATATCTTATGGAGATGTGAATGCATGATTGAGAAAATGGTATGTGTGTTGTGAATGCTTGATTGCATGCATATAATAAATAAGTGCATGGATACTTTTCTAGCTTTGTCTTCCTTTGTTTCTTTGCCATGACTTACCTATGATGCGCTTAGTCCAAACCTAGCCTAGATAGAGTTAAAAAAGGATAGGAGGTACTCTTTAGAAATTGAGATGGTTTTAACAAATTTGTCTTGTCAAACATGAGTTTGGAGCCTCTTGTCTAGCCACAATGAACTAAATCCCTTTAGAAAGGGTGGGCATTAACAAATCTTGTTGTCACTTCGAAGGGAGCAGTCAAACTTAGAAACTAAGTGTAGAACCATAGAAAGGTTACCCCATCGGTTATTGTGTGCGTACCAAAGAAAGAAAAGAGAGACTTGCAAATGTAAAACTTAAGACAGCGAGACAATTAAGAGCTAAAAAAAACAAAGAACATATGCATTATACATCAGAAAAATCCCATAAAAAAATGAAGGGAAACTTCACTTTTGGCCTAACCAAAAGCAGACCACCTACTCTTAGCGTTCTAGACATAGCATTGAGTTTGATGAGGGCTTTGAAAAGAGGAGGAATCCTCCCCGTTCCACACTAGGGGAAAAACGAGACTTGTCACTCCGAAGGGAGCAGTCAAACTTAGCATTGAGTTCAAGGTATCCTTCTTAGATTCTTGAATCATGACTACATTAGGACTACAATGAGCACCATTGTTATGGATCAAAATAAAGTTCCAAATGTTCATCCAATCGTGCCATCAAATGTGTCAGAAGGAAATATTCATGTTAGCATTGGAAAGACGTCAATAGCAGTGGAAAGAATTGAAGAAAAAAGTGAAACAAAAGTGAATGGAGACAGGAAAATGAAATTATCCCAGAAAAGCCAACAATGTGTAGCAAATGGTACAAACAAGAGTTGAGAAAAGATGGGGCGTGATTTCATGGTTTCAAATGGGAAGTCATCATGTGTATTTAAGGGGAAAATATTTTGTTTTTCTAGTTCCTTTCCAGAAGATCGGGTATGTTGTAAAGATTCTTTCCTCTTATTTCAAACAGCATGATTAATGTACACTATGCACTTTAGGTTTTAGATGTATTATTGTGGTAAATAGCATCCATTTTTTAAAAAAATAACAAAGTAGAAGCCCTGTATTCAATATCAGTTGACTTGAGTAAAGAGTAGTTCATTACTGCTCCAACTCCATGATTTTAAAAGCAAGTCAATGGTGCAGATAGGATTCTAGATCTACGTTTCTTTAACACTCCGATCCTGTTAAGAGAATGATATAAAAAAAATGGAAAAATTACCTTTTTAGTCCCCAATTTTATAGAAATAGGTTTATTGGTCCTTGAGTTTTCAAAATGTACTCTTTTAATCCTTGAGTGCTTAATGTTATACTGGAGACTCTCAAAACCAATTTTTAGAAGAAGTTATTCTACCTTAAAAATGTATAAAGTTATATTGGGGACTTTCTAAACCAATTTTTATAAACTTAGAGACTAAAAAGGTGCATGACCAAATGGGTCTATTTTTCTAAACCTGGAGACTAAAAATGTACATTTTTAAAACTCAAGAACCAAACACACGTGTTCTTCAAAACCAAAACTTGGGGAGTAATTTTCCTAAAAAATTTAAGATAGTGCCAAATGTCATTTAGCATGTGAAATAATTACGATTTTCATTTTTCATTTGAGGAATATGCCTTCAAATTTTTTTTACATTTTATTTTTGAACACTAACAAACATGCATCAACTTTTGACTTCCATAATCCCAAATATTTTTTATGTATATTTTGAGATCATATTTGAAATTCTCCTACTAGAGAGCTGAAATTGTTGAATGGATAAATCAAGGGGGAGGCGAGGTTGTTGAAGATCACATGAAGCAGAAAGTGCACTTCACTGTTGAATGTCATGGTGGGATACCAAGGAGTACAGACGTTCATAGTACTTATGTGTCAAGTCATCGGGTTCGATCATGTTTAGAGGTAAGCGATAATTAATTGTCTTATTTGTGATTTCCGTTTTAGAGCTCTACTATTGGGTTTTGTTTGTGTTTCCCTTTTTGGACATAAAAGTCCACACAAGGTTGAATAGCATATTTTGTTTCATTTAGCCACTGCAAGTTTGGATTGTGTTTGGGTTGGAGCTTTGAATTTTGAGGACTTTATTTTGTTTGAGCCACGCTCTTATAATATGAAGGATGGATACTGTTTTTCCAAAACCAAACGCACATCAGTTTTCTAAGATTACAACAACTGTCGTCCCAGTGTAAAAAAAGGTATCCTCAAACCAACCAAAGAAGGGAATATGTGAGCAAGATTTATAGTAATAAATATCAAAAGTAAATTAGAGTTGGACTCGAGAACTCTTGCTGATGTATAGGAAAAGCAGACAAGGTATGGGAATATAAATTAAAACAGCCTTTAGATGAAAAGGGCTGCTACAACTGATCCTACCTCAAATGGGTACCGAAATATAGGACTTGAACCTCAGTCTTCTCCCTCGCCCGTTGTTCTTGGCAATGTTAAAGTATCTCATTATTCACACATTCATCTCCTTGTTTGAAGCAAATAACTCAAAGCCAATCTCTAATGTGTTTCTTGAAATTCTTCTTAGCCAAGTATTTAAGATTCCTCTGGAGAAGTAGCATATTGGAGTTGATGTTGATCTTGTTCTTTCCTGAGTGATAGTGACTGAGTCATCAAAGTGTCTCTGCCAGCACCCAGCTTTGTTGGTCTGATGAGGTGATGGCCGTGATCTTGTCCTCAACTGGCATCACACAATCAAATGGTCACATCCTTATTTTTTCCCTTTGCCACCAGATGCGGCTGGTCGATGACTCATTCTGCTTCTGCTCTGCTACTTTTTTCCCTAACCTGCAATCTGTATAGAACAATTGGCATAAATGGTGGATACTATTAAATTGGAAAATGGAGATTCAATCAGTTCTATCATTTTGACCTTTTGATGTTTTAGGGGAAGGTGGTAACATAAATTTACCTTCTCAGACTATCCATTAAGGTTGGTCTGAAAAGAAAAGGGTGGTTCTATCTTGGAAAACATATTTGGTTGTTCTCTTTTTTCTTCACTCTGTCTACATTTTGGAAATATGAGTGCTATCATTGTGTGAGAGGTTTCTTTATTGACAAAATTAATTGGAGTTCAACATTTGAAGAAGTCTTTCTATGACTGTCCCTTGAACTCCAAAGGTTTGCACTCATCCCTGTGCCAAACAAATAGATGATTTTTCTCTGGAATTGAGAAAGTATTGATGCACACTTCTGTTAAATGCGTTAAATTACGGCTTTGAGCCAATTTTGAATGGATAGCTGGCGTAGAAACTGCCATTATTGATGAAATTTGATACTACTGATGATTTTTAATTTTAATTTTATATATATTATTAATTTTGTAGCTAATTATGTTTAACTGATATTGAAATGAGAATTGAATATTTATCTTGTTTTTATTTGTTTACTGACTATTTCAAATAAACTCGTTATGAAGGATGGATGTTTGTGGATACCAAATGGGCACATTTTCTATTCTCCTCTTCCTTGCTGTGTCCTTTGCCTGGATTTGAAAACATACGGTTTTGTGTTTCACAATATGATGACAAAGACAGAGTATTGTTAAGAAAATCTGTGTTTTGTACTTGGGGCCAAAGTTTGTGGAGAAGCTGACAAAGAAGGTAACCCATCTAATATGCAAGTTCACCGATGGGACAAAGTATGAGGCTGCTTGTAAATGGGGGAAACAATGCATTACAGCTGAATGGATATATGAGTGTGTCAGCCAGGTACCTTTGTGATTTTGTTGCTTTTTCAATTATATATGTTCACGTACATGCATATCCTGATAGAATTCTAGACCCATTGTGTTGATATTTCTTCTCTTAGATATGGAATGATTTTGTTTGAATACAAAACTTTCAGAGAAAGATTGTCTCTCTTGATTTGTATCGCCCAAAGAAGTTAAAGCTCAAGACAGAGCGACAGGCTTATGCACTGTCAGCCAATTTCCTACTCAAGCTGCCCCAATGATAGCCAATGAAAAGCATATCCCAGTTTCCTATCCATTCTGCCATTCCGAGAGACCAATCAGCTGGAACTACAGTAGCTTTATAGGAGCAGCTGAACGAATAAGTTCTACGAAGAAAAGCGCAAGTTCTTTGACGAAGCCATAGAAAAGCATTCACTTTTGTTGGAAACAGATCCACTCAATCTGACTGCATTTTGAATTCACAAAACAAACTACATCAAATTCTTCTGTAGTAACTTCACACGTTCCTGATGTCGCTTCCGCAATTGAGGACTTTGTTGGAGCAGACAACTAAGGTAAAATCTGGTTTGAGCTACAATTCCATTACTTCATTCCATTTTTATTTTATTTTTTCCTTCAAATCCTTTGTTTTTCCTTTCTTTTTAAGATTCAAGATCAGAAGTCACCTGGAAAGACTGGCTGCGATGAAAGTATATCCTTCTATTAGGATTGATGTTTTTTATGTTTAAACTTTTGGTTTCGTTTGCATTTGCGTTTAATCCTTAATGGTACCAGATTTTCCTACCAAGACTGTTCGCTTGTTGGTCAAGACCATTCAGAAACTTCTCCAATTGGTGCTTTATCTAACCAGTGGTTAAAAAGGTAATTTTTGCCGTTGTCTCCTTGATCTTCTTATGGAAAGACCATGCTGAATTGAAGTGTTTAACAAGAACGGTCGCTGCCCTGGAAATATAGTGAGACCATTCAACGAAGTCGTTATGAAAGAGTTTATTTTCACTATAAGAGAAATATTTTTTTTATATTCTTTTAGTCTCTACTGATGAATTGCTTCCTAGAACAATATAATTTATAATTTCTTTCAAAATAGGTTCGTTTGAGTAATAGTGTTAATTATAAAACTCAAATCACACCGTTTGCAATGCTTGAAAACCAGTATTCACAAATAAATGCTATCCTTGAGCATTAACTTTTTCATGGGACATTTGCAAAAATGGTAAAACAAGTTATACTTTATTATTTGTGAAAATGATCAAATAAGTCCAGCCCACCCATATAAAGTCTGGATTTGATTATTTTTGCTATATTTTCAAAATCACAAACCTTAAAGACATTTTTGCAAAATACCTAAACTAATTTGCCACCCAATATAGTTTTCCTTTTTCATTTTAGAAAAACCAGGTTTGGAAATAAAGGCAGTAGGTTATTTCTTTAAAAACTAGCCATTAAATATCCCTGTATTCTAAGTGGATCTTAGCATAATGCACCATTAGTATGATCAAGTTTGCCATCAGTGCCTTGAACAGACGGGTGTGTTTCAACATTCCCATTCAGTTTTCTATCCTTTTTCTCTTTTTGACGATCTAGGCTCCTGATTGAAGTGTCGTCTTCTTTATCACTCCCATTATCATTCTCATTCTGAATGCATTTAGCAATTGATCTCGCATTCAATACACGCAAGCCTGGAACCCGTCGACAAATTTTTTTATCTAACTTAGCACTTTCAGCAATAGGATTCCCTCGAACATAAATATTCCTCAGATAGCCTAATGAACTCAATACCTTTAAATATGACCATCTCATGATGACATTATTTCCCAAATCCAAATTCAACAACTTCTTGTTATGAGCCAAAGCATTGGGAGCATCCTGATTTCATTGTGAGCAAGTCTAAGCTCCTTAAGTTCGATACAAAACTTGAGGGATTCAATAGATTGATGTTGCAGTTAGAAAGGGATAGCTTTTTCATTGAATTCACTTTCAACAAAGAATCTCCAATACTGTGGATTGGATTTCTAGAAAGAACCAGAGTATTCAGGTTCTTCATCTGATCAAGCTTGCAAAATAGAAGCAATCTCATTGTCATTCAAAATCAAAGCACAAAAGCCAACAAGGGGTCAAGTCCATTGACCGAAGCTTATCTTTCGCATTTAATCATTAGTCTAGAAAGCCCTTCAATTCCTTTTAAGTTATCAAGTTTGTTTTGTACAACTGAGAGCCACTTCAAATTGGTGCATGACTCCAACCCCTGAAGCGATGTGAGATTGTTGAATGTCAAATCAAGCTTCTCCAAGTTTTTGAAAAGGGACAAACCAACAATCTCACATCAAGCTTCTCCAAGTTTTTGAAAAGGGACAAACCATTTATATCAGAAAGAGCCTTTTGATTGAGCTTGAGAGTAGTGATGGTGAGTGGGTCTTTGGTTTTGTAATCATTGATAACTTGCTGTATATCCAAGCAAGACATAGTCGTGAAAACCTAGTTTTCTCTGTTAGGAACAGACACTGCCTCCGAAAACGCTTCAAACTCCGCTGTCTCTGCTGCTTGTGTGCTGGATTGATCATGGATTGTGTTAAAAACCCTAAGTATTCAGAATTCGTCAATGGGAGGCCCAGAGGAAGAATTCAAGCCTCAAGAGGGTTAAAGCAAGGGGATCCCCTTTCCCTCTTTCTTTTCTTCTGGTTAGCGAAGTGCTTAGTAGTTTCATCTCAAATCTACACTTGAACGGTTTGTATGAAGGTTTCATGGTAGGAAAGAACAATGTTCATGTTCCCCTCCTTCAATTTGCAGACAACACCTTAATATTTTCCAAGTTTGGATGAAGTTATTCATGAAAACGTTAAAAAGACGCTTGAAATTTTTAGTGTTATGGGCAAAAGATAAATTGGGAAAAATCATCTATATGCGGAATTAATATTGGGGAAAGTAAGATCTCCTTAGCGGCATCCATGAGGAATTGCTAAACATTCCCTCATGCCAAAAAAATCTCTAATTCCATTGAAAGAACCATGGAGGAGGAACTTTCTTTTTGAGAAGGGAACAACGGTAGCAAGTTGAACCACCTAGTGAAATGGGAATTAGTTTCCAAACCCCAAGGAGATGGGGGCCTTGGGCTGGACAAGCTGAAATTTAGAAACATTACTCTTCTTTGCCAAGTGGAGGTGGAGGTTCATGGCAGAACAAAACTCTCTATGGTATAAGGTGGTTTGTAGTATTCACTGGGAGTAGCCTCTTCAGTGGCACACAAGTGGCAAAGAAAATTCAAGTTTAAGAAGCCCTTGGATAAATATTTCTAGATAGTGTGGCAGCTTTTAAAGTTGGAAAGGGTGACAAATTTTGTTTTGGTTGGATCCATGAATGGATAGAATTGCTTTGAAGACCACACTCCCAAGCTGTACAGAATTGCCCTTATCAAAAGGCTCGGTTGTAGAACATTGGAACGCCTCCACTTCCTCTGGGTTTCTTGATTTCAGAAGATTGTTAGGAGCTTGAAATCTCTAATTTTCAACTTCTCCTGGGCTCCTTGGAAAGGACAAGATTATCCAATATTGAGAATAAAAGAATCTGGTTAATGGAAACTAATGGGGTTTTTTCAGTAAAGTCATTATCGAAGCACTTGTCTCCTGCCACTCGATGGACCTACAGTTGGAAAAAAGCCTTCAGAAATCTAAAAGCCCGAGGGTAAGTATAACTCTATCGATTATGTTGTTCAGGAGTTCAATTTGTGCATCCATTATGCAAAAGAAGTTACCCACTCATTATATTTCGCCACATATATGCCCATTCTATCTCAAATTTCATGCGGAACTCCAGCACTTGTTTGAAATGTGTATATGCTGCCAAGTGTAGGAGTAAACTCTTTCACATCTTTAATCTCAGCTGAGACCTTGATAAAGAATGCAAGAATAATGTTAGACAGTTACTTCTTGGTCCGGTTATGATGAAAAAATGCCTCCTTGCTTTGGTGCAATACCGTCAAGGAAATTTTGTTGGAACTGTGGTTTGAGAGAAATCTGCGAGTCTTCCACAATAAAGCCTCCTCTTGGTTCAATAGATACGAGTGCGCACGTCTGAATGCCTCTTTGTGATGCTCTCTACGAAAACAATTTAAAGACTTCTCTATGCAATATATCTTACTAAACTGGCAGCCCTTTTAACTTTCCTCCTTGTTGATGATTCAGATTTGGCTCACAGCCTCTGGTGTTTCCAACCGTTTCAGAATCTTTCTTTTTCTGGCTGTATTTTTAATTCCTAGTCTGGTTAGAAGTTGTTTCTTATGTCCTTTTTGAGTTGTATTGGTTGTGGTTAGTCCTGCACTTGGACGTTATTAGTTGTTCTATCTTTTTATTATGTAGGATATGATAAGGATACTAAGAGGGTGTCAACTTAGCTGGGATGCTCAAATCACATCCTTATCCTTGGTTTGAATGCTCATCGTATAATCCTCTTATACTATAAGATTTAGTTTCATTGTTCATTTATTATAAACGAGGTTGTTTCCTTTTCAAAAAAAATCTAAAGGATCAACTTGATCCAATCTCTTTAAATCATATCGACGAGAGTAATGAATGGTTTCGAAACATTGGAATGAAAAAATGATGAAGCTGAAGTTGACAATGAGCTAGTTTTTTATGACAACGACCTCACATGGGGAGATGTAGCTCGTGCTAGCGGCGTTAGAGAACCCTCATGTACACTAGATCAAAAGGAAAGTCAACTACCTCTCCTCCACTTCTAGAGTTCAAAAGCAAGCACCAACTATACAAGTAGTTAGTAATGAAGATGAGGACGACGATGAAGAGGAATTAGACATCAAGGAGAACAATGGCCGAGGAGCAATGGACGAAACCATAGAGTTAGATGGGATGTTGATGAATTTGATATTTGATGGTGTTTTAAACTTGTACTTACAGAGTTCTGTTCATTTTTATTTTTATTTTTTGAAATGGAGACAAACTTCTTTATTAAATAGAACTCAAACTGAAAGTACAAGAGAATTATACAATCGATTTTGTTCATTTTTCTTGATTACAGAACTATTATTAATCTTTGAGGCTTTGACATTTGTCTATAAACTTATGTTCTACCTCATATATTATTTATTTATTTATTCATTCATTGCACCTCGCTTCGCTCAGGCATTGCCTTTATGTCGCCTCTCACCTTGAGGTGCCCTTGCGCTTTGAAAACACTGCTGAGAGAGAGCAGTTTCATGTTTTTTTGAAACGGAGACAAAACTTCTTTATTAATAAGAACCCTAAGTACAAGAAAATTATACAAAGAGAGCAATAAAGAAGAAATAGAAAGGGACATATCAACTAGGTCGACACCCCCATAGCGTCAATCATCATATCCGAAAAAGTGATGATAGACCACCAATTATTTTACAATATAGCTGGAGGAAAAAGGAGGCAGTTGCACGTGAACAAGAGAAGGGAAATGGAGAAAGAAGTGGAAACCACCTTGGTGGGGACCATGGTTAATTACATGGGAGAGAGTTAAAAGGGAAAGAAGGAAGGGAAGAGAGGGTGGTTAGTCAGTTTCTGGAAGTGGAGGGCTGTAATTTCCTGGAGAGCAGGGAATGCAGAAAGTGTTCAGTTTCTGTAGTCTGTAGCAAGTTATTTCCATTATCGTGAACTCCTTTACTGTTTTGTTGTTTTATGTTGAACTTTGTATTAGTTCTTGTGTTGTACTTTGTTTTCAAGACTCTGTGTTAGTTCTGTTTTCTGTAAAAGTTTGGCTGATAAATAAACTAGTAGAACACACTACTTGGTGTTCTATCAAGTAAATATCAAAGCAAAACAAAACAAACAAACAGCCAATTACCAGGTCCAGAAAAAAAAACAGAAAATTAAAAGAAACCCCAAAAAACAATTACAATCTCAAATAAAATTAAACAAGGTCAAGACTTCAAAGCTTCAAACTTCAGACAGTAAGAACTGCAAATGGAGAGAAAATGAACCGGCAATGGTTAGGCTCGATTAAGAAAGGCATTCCAATTGAGGTAAATATCTTGAATGGAAAAATTAGCAGACTCATTTTTTAATGAACACCAAGCTGCAACACTAAGATCTACTGCACACATAATTTCTGCTCTTTGACTTTGCTTTATCATGGAAGAAATGTTGATTCCACTCAAACCATAATTCTGAAAATAAAGCTTTTAACAAAGTTATCCAAATGATGCGAGATTTTTGGGAAAAATCAGACTCGACAGCAGCTGAACCACATTAGCGCCTAGAGAGCGATCAAAAGTCCAAACTAAATTGAACAAGGACAAAATCCTTTCCTAGCCAAAATAAGAGACGGGACAAAACAAATAAAATGTGATAAAGGGTCTCACTAGAAAGAAAATCCTTTCCCAGCCAAGAAAATGTGACAAGAATTCCCCCAGATGGCGCAACAGATGCCACAAATTCTAGCCAATAACCTTGGACCTCCACAGTGATTTTATGAAAACAGAATTCAAACTATCTTTCTTAGACTCTTGAATCATGAACACATCTGGATTGCAGATTATGATGAATTTTTTAGTGCTGCACATTAAGAGGAATCATTTATGCCCCTAGTGACCCATGAGACAATCTTCATTATGGCGGAGAGAAGGATAGGGATGGCTGCACTTCTAAATTAGACACAATAATTCCACAATCACTGACTATTGACATCAACTCTTTAGGCAAATCTGGACAAAATTATTTGTGACAAAACCCTCCTCATTAAACAAAACATTTAAGTCCGTCCCTTCAATTTTTTAATCTAATTTAGGGTCAACTTCACTAAGAGCAACTTATTCTTCACTACTAACACTGATAGGTGAGAAAATTTTCGGCTGGTCTTTAGGAGTTAATTCAGCTTTGCATGGGGAGCCTTGCTGACAAGATGTTTTTGCAGTGGAGGTGGAGGAATTTGAAATGTTGAGACACTTGAAAGAAGTATTTACTGACCTGTAAAAACTCTCAGGGACCTGGATTTTAAAGCTGTAAACTTCCAAAAGATCTGGGTTATTGGCAGAAACTGAATGCTTGATGGTGTTATTCCGAAAACAGTCCAAAGGGGGGATTTTAAGGTCACAAACCCCATTTAATTCAGATTTTAGCAAGGCAGCCCACACATTGTTGAAGGAGGTTTGCGCGATATAGTGCTTAAGAATTTTGGAATATGTGAGGAATTGCTGTCTTTGGCACACTTGGAACGATTGAAAATACCCACTTTGAAGAAAGTTGGCCCCTGTTCGAACAAAAAGAAAAGAATCAGACGTTTTGTAACGTTTTTTTGCAATAAGTCTGATGGGTTTTCCTCCAAAATGCTTGGGCTAAATTCGTTATAACTCAAAGATTTATTGAAGTGGGCCCCTATTCTTTTATTCCTTTCATTTAAAGACTCAAAAGAGGACTCTTTGGCTACTGGAATATTAAAAACAGAAACATTTTGTAACGCTTTTTTGCAATAAATTTGCTAAGGTCCTCCGAAATTCTTGGGCTAAAATCGTTATAACTCAAAGATTTATTGAAGTGGGCCCCTTTTCCTTTATTCCTTTCATTTAAAGATTAAAAGAGGACTCTTCAGCTCTGAGGGGAATATTATGGTTTAGGAATTCATAATCTCCAAAATGAAGATATATATTTCCCCTCCTTAGATCAGTGACTTCAATCGTGGATGGCACAAAACCACAAGAATTCTTCTTAACTTGAATCCGAACTTCACTAACATTAATTAAATTTAGACTTTCGGAGGCTATATCTAAGAGACCTCCAAAATGATCCCCAATGACCTCAAAGGTACTCCTACACCAATAATCCCAGGGAAGTTTTTTAATTTTTAGCCAACCGCCATTCCTTTTTGGACGAGTGGCCGGCTGTGTTTAAATTTAAACCAGCTTTCAAATTTGAGAAAATTCCCCCAGGCTTGCCATTTTCCTTCCTCATGGATGAGATCTAAAATTGATCCTTGGTCAATGCTAATGAGGGCATTCTCATCGTATAAAGGATTTGTAACAATATTTTATTGGAAAAAAGCTTCCAACCTTACGGATCAGTTTCCAGTCATCTGAGGCAAATAACTTTGTTATAGTCCATAAATTTTCAAAATTGACTTTCACAACTTCAAGATTCTTAATCAGCAAATCCTTCTGTTTTGAAGGGGGAAGATGGACTAACTTTTGAGCCTTGCTTTTTTTACTAGGAGTCTGGTCAATTACCTTAAATATAGGTCTTGGAACAGGGGAACTGGAAAGACTTGATTTTGCCAATTCAACATAACTTAGTTTCCTATTCAAATTCGAAGGAGGAATCTTGAGGGAATTATTAGAAAACCATCTAGCATAATCCAGTTTTTCGACAAACTTATCTAGCATTGAGCAAAACAACTTCCAGTCTTGCTTCTCACTACCTAAGCACACTCTGATATTGAAGAGCCCCTGAATATGGCCAATGATCACAGCTCAGTATCCATTCCAACTTAGCTTGAAACTTTGAAATTCTCAATCTGCCTTTGTCGACATCCCCAAATTTCCTGAAGTGTCAACCTACCGGAAAATGATAAGATCAGTTAATGCTGACCAGATCCATCTAAGTTGGCAAACGGATAGAGAGATGCTTCTGCCGGCTTCTACATCTTCAATGAAGCAACAATCTCCTTCATGTCAAATGCAATAGTGTGACTGGTCAATTTTCCAGCTAACCACCTCCATGGTGATCTCTGAGACTTAACAGAGAGGACTGCTTAAAAAACCTGGCTGTCGGAGAGGGGAGATCGGAAGGAGTGGGGTGGAGGGAGGGGAGAGGAGAGGAGAGGAGGAGAGAGAGAACTTAGAGCAGTTTTATGTTTATTTAATGAACGTACATAAAAGAGAGAAGTTTGGATTTCTCATATGTCTTAAATCTCCAAGTTCAATTAAGGTTGTACTACTTGAATTCTGGCTTATCGTTGGGAGTCCCGATGTGCAGTAGTACACATCATGCTTCGACAATGGATTTTTGATACTTTGCCCCCAATACAATCTTGTTGTCACCAAACAAGTTCCTTGAAGTACCCAGTATAACATATCATGACCATGCTTCCATAATTAAAAAGATAAGACAACCAAAGTACTCTTAAATCGAAGAAAAACATTGCTGCAAAAACAAGTATACCTCCACAAGTTTCTCAACTTTTGTAAAATGACGACCAAAGGAGGAGTAGCGCATGCCATACAGAAATGGTGCAAGATATACTCTGAGTTTGTCTACAGTAAAGGAATTCACAAAGTCAGTTAAAAGTGATTGTTCAAAGAAAACAAAGAATTCAACGATGCTAACACATTTAATTCAAATACACAAAAATTCATTGAAGACCAAGAAAAAAGAACAAGACTTACATTGAGAAAAAAAATAATTATATAAGGAAAGACCAAAAAAATCAAAGCTCACACAAGTGAATCCAATTAAAGAAAGAAACTCCAGTCAAATAAATTACAACCTAGAGGACAGATGAAGAAGAAACTCCTCAATCATCTCCGTGATCTCTGTGTCTAATGTTTTTCAATGCTCAAGGCATAATAAAGCACAATAGTCTTTTAGGGCTTAAGTGCAAGGCGGAAAAAAAATGTGGGTTTTTTTTTTAAGGTGCAGTCTCTCTATATATAATACAAGATAATATAAAAATACAAGATAAAAAAGAGGATAGTTGAATTGGGAATATAAAAGAAAAAAAATAAAAGTAACCATAGGAAAAAAAAATATTCCATTTAGGCCAAGCAAATTTTATTATTTATAATTAATATGGAAGGAAAAAACCCTAATAATTACTTTTTTAAAATAATGAAAAAAAAACCCCAATGCCTAGGACTTTGGGCCGTAGGGCTTCACTGAAAGCACCACATCTGATGCACTTGTGTGCAAGGCGAGGCACTATGCATGCGCCTAGGAGGCTTTCTAAAACACAGCATGTGTCTAGCAAAAGGAAAGTCAAACACCTCATAGAAACAACTCCAAACTAACCAAACAAAGTCATGATTCAAAAAGATATGATTGAAGTCTTTTTTCTGCCCACCAATACAGAATGTGAAAAAGCAGCCCTACAAAAAGGATCATCTTTCTAAAAACCAATCTAATCTGTAAAAGTCTTCCTCTTTTCAGCCTCCTCATAGTGTTCTTCCTCCTATGATCTCGAGTTTGTCTTGGTGCAAGTTTTTGGTCGCCTTTTATTTAGAAGGATGTTTAGTCTTGTATTTGTATTTGTATTTCCCTGTACTTCTTTTGTGTTTGTTTTGCCTTTAGCCATTACTCCTTTGTTACGGGTTTTAGCTTGGTTGGATATGATGAGGGTGTTAAGGGGGTGTCAACCTAGTTGAGATGTCCAGGTGCACCCCCGATCCATGCTTACATGCTCATTGTATAATTCTTTTGTATTATGAGCTTTTGTCTCATTATTATTATATTAATATTAATAAAGAGGCTGTCTCCTTTTTAAAAGAAATATCTGTAGAAGTCTTCCATGATTGACTTACCACAAACAGAAGTGCTAAGTCTTCTAGAAAAATTTTACAAAATCTCTAAAAGAGGGAACTACATTCTTAAAATTTTCACAAAAGCTCCAAAAGAGGGAACTACAAGAAATACTTTTAGAAGGATTCAAGCTCCAAAAGAGAAACAATCCTTCTCCTTCGTATTAATATCAAATGTCTCGTTCGAGGATACAAGAGCCACTATGTCAGTTGCTTCTCTATCAAACAACAAATGACAGAATCCCAACAATATCCTAGAGCTACTAAAACGAGAAAAGGCATCTGCCACCAAATGATTCAGCATAAGGAAAAAGATGTAAACAGGAAAATAGAGAGCAGGGGCCGAATGTCTAAGATGAAAGCACAAAATAGTTCAAAACTTCGAAAACACAAAATATTAGTCAGTATAAGACCATGCTTTGTCAAAAATTTCGTCAAAGCAGCTGAGCAAATAAAAGCCTAAGAAATTTCTTTAGAACAGTGCAATAAGAAATTGTAAGCACCTTCCACTTAAATATGTGGTTAAGAACTTCAGGCTCACAAACAGCTTCTGCATCCTCAATGCAACATCCTTCCTCAAGCTTGCGCAGAGCAGCTCGAACAGCCTAACAACCAAAACAGTAGACCATTAAGGGATAAGAAACCACGAGATCACTTTAAGGATACAAAAGTTAATAATTTTCTTACCACAACTGACCCTTCCAACTTCCCCATCTTAATTGTCTTGTCCACTACATGTTTTAAAGAATATGCATGAGTAGATGGGACTTTGTGCTTCTTAATTACGTCTTCCAAAGTAATTGACGATGCAACATTTTTCATCATGTCCATTAACCTAGGTTAAAAGAAAGAATATTTTAGAAACAAATCCACTTTACCAAACATGCAAGCGTGCACTTTAGGGAAGTTTATAACTGTTGTCATTCCTTAATTCATTTTTTAAGGGTGAGGGCATCAAAACCAAATGTGAAGTACAAATGGCAGTTACCTCCTCTCCGAATTGGCATCTAATAGGAGCATCCCACTTCTATCCTCCTTGTAAATCTTACTTGGATCAAATCTCTTGGTTGGTATGGCAGACTTGCCAACTAAGGAGGATTTTTTCACTTTGATCGTCTTATCAATGTCCATGAGGACAGATTCTCCTTTTTGATTCAAACAGTTTCTTGAAATGTTACCAATTTCACATTTTTAGACTCAGAACTCCACAATGATTTCGCAGTCACTTTACCAAGAAGCTTCCCATCAGATGAGGACCTCTCAAATGATTTGGATACTTTTGCAGCAGATTTTCCCTGAAGGTCATCTGGCATAGATCCCTTCTTTGATACAACATTCTCCCTACTCCCACGAAAAACTATCGTCTTCCCTCGTCTTGTATCACTGATAGGAAGTTTCCTTTTCTGAATGGGAAGCCTACTCTCTTCAAGACCAGGAAATTTTATATGGTCTCTAGCAGGAGTCTCAATTTCTTCATCAATCTCGTGGTCCCTGGTCAAATTAAATGAAAAAAAAACATTAATAGGCCAATACTGATTAAAGGAAATAGTAGTAACAGCTGACACAGCAATCTTACAAGCAATATATCAAAATGCGATTAGGTAATAGCTTTTCCCATGCCCTGGTCGGGGTTTCACCATCCTCAGAACCTTCAAAAGTGATTTTCCTAACAAAAACAATGCATTCTTTAACCAATTAAGCACCAGAACTTAAAAAATTACACTCTGATTCACTATATAGAAATTCAAAGGATACCTTGGTAAGCATTTCCTGTGGTATGATTTTGGACACCGTCGACAAACAGCAAACTGTAGTTCCCATATTTTCTTATTTTCGCCGAGCGCACAAACAGAGCACTTATGCACAGGGCATGAGAAAGATTCTCCAGATGCAATCTTCTTCTCAAGGTCTCCAGCGGCAACTTTATTCTCCGGATGAAGCAATCTTGAAATACATTTAGGATGATAAAAATAACCACAAGTTGCATTTACGCATTGGAAGACCTAAAGAGCAATAGTAACTCATATTAGGTAATAATCAGAGACTGATGTCTAAATCATAAGTAAATCTCTTTTTCTAATAAGAAAAGCATATGTATATTCAACAAAAAAAGCCAAGAAGGACCATCTAAGAGGAAAGGGTTGAGGAAACCCCCACCCACAAAACTAATAAAGAAGAGCCTAGCAATTATTAATACTCATTAAAAGATCTAATTACAAAGGGAGATATGAGCTATTGGCAAAATTAACAATGTGTTAGAAAGTTGCTAACAAGAACAAGATATTAATTTATTATAATGAACTATAAGAAAATACAAGATAAACCCAAGTATAAGGCACTTGGAACCTCCCTCTTGAGTACTCTCACCCAAGCCCTAAATCACTCCACATAATAACCTCTCTCTCTCACTTACCCTCCCTCCATTTATAACAAGATGTAACCACCCTAGTAACCACACATAATAGCTACTAGTAACCACACACTTACACAATAACTACTACTAGTAACTTCCTAAGTATCTAATTACCCTTATACCCCTAACCCTATACTAATCTAATTACCCTTATACAATATAAACCCATGTATACAAATGTAGGTATCTAACACAATGCTAATAAATAAATTACATTAAAACTACAAAGATTCCAAACCTACAAACAAGAAACTAGCAAAAAAAGTCAAACAACTCAAACCCAATCAAAGGGTCGACAAAATTATGAACCAAAAGATTGTGAAAAAACTCTAGTGTAAATGTAAAGATGGAAAGATATTAGGGTCACCTAAGTTCATTATGATTATAATAAACAAAAACAAATTAATAAAACAAAAAAAAAAGGAGCCAATGTCTATATTGCGCAGGATTCATATAGTAAATATTCATATAATACGTGAAGGATAGCCATTTTAGTAGTGAAGTGTATGGTCAATCGATTTTATACCTACAATGAGTTATTTTTAGAGGAGTTTCATTGAATCTTTAACAACTTTCCAAATATAAGCAGAGTACAAATAAACTTGACTTTGTATTACTCTCTTTGTATAACTCTCTTGTACTTTGAGTGCATATTAATAAAAAAGATTTGTCTCCGTTTCAAAATAAATAAATAAACTTGACTTTGAGGGTGAGTATTTTTTGTTTATATGATGATAAAACCAATTTCAATGAGGAAAAAAAAAGAGAGAATAGGAGGCTAACCAAAAGCCAGCCCACTAAAAGGAAGGGAACCCTCTAGAAAAAGGGACCCAACTATGCAAAATAACACCTATAGAATAATTACAAAATTCCTTCGAATTCAAGGCCCACAAAGAAACATGATAACGTACAAGGGACCAAATCTCACTGGGGACCCTCTCCCCACCCCTAAAAACCCCATTGTTCTGCTCACCCCACACCACCCATAAAATAGAACACACCCCCATGACCCAAAGGAAGTGCCCTTCTCACTGGTCAGGGTTGAGAAGGAACTCCTCAAGCAACGCACACACATCTCTATGTCAAGTCCCCCCTAACGCCAAATGTCTAAAACAAAGAGTTCCAAACCAAAAAAACTCACAATGCCCAGAATGTGGTCCAGATCTCCCTCCCTTTTCTACAAAGAATGCAACAAGAAAGGACCTACAAGCGAGAGCATCTTCCTCTTAAGCCTATCCATCCTGTTTTTTTTTCTTTTTACGGTCGTGTAAAACTTGCCAACTAAAGAACTTAACTTTCCTAGGAATCTCAATCCTCCACAGCACAAGAAAACAGATAGACCTAGGGGAGAACCACTTCACCCACGTCTAAACGAGTGGCCCTCAAGTACCTCTATTGTTTCCCTATAGGAAAAAGCACAACAGAACCCAAAAGAGAGGGAATACGAGCTCCTAGACCACACGAGAATATCAGCAACAAAACAGTGTTTGTGATCAAGAAAATGATACGAAAGAGGGAATAAGAAACAGAGAGGTCTCTCCCCCATCCAATGGTCTTCCCAAAAGTAAGTATCTCTCCCCCATCCAATGGTCTTCCCAAAAGGAAGTATCTCTCCCCTTCCCCACCACAATGAATGAATTGAACAAAAGCAAGGAGATCTTTCTAGAAAATCTACGAGAATTCTTCGAACAAAAGATAATTCAGTATTTGTCCATACATGAGGGGAAGACTTCCACTTATAGAGTTTTAATACAAGTGGTGGTAAAAAATGGAATTAACCTAAGACTATGACCCAGCTAACCACATTCTTCTTACATCACCACTTTCCCCTTCTCCCTCCTGATTCAATTGATGCAATCAAGCTCTCTTTCAACCCTAACATCATTTCCAATTAAATCAACTCAGTTGACATCAATTTCATGAGGATCGAGCTCGTGCCATTTCTTCGAACTCAAAGAAAAGCCTCATGGTTGGCAAACCACCATCTGAAGTGATTCTTTAGACTCTATCACTTTTGAGTTGGTAGCAAAAACATATTCAGGGGAATTGATGTAGAGTGTAGAATAATGGGGGCCAAGGCTTCTGCTGATTATTCAAGTCAAGATATTAGTTTAAACTGGAGTGCTCTCATCTCCATGTAATTGTTGATGCAACCGTGGATAAGATGGCTCTCTTCCTCTACTACACTTCATAGTCTTGTTTTGCTATTTTTGAATATTCTTGGCGATGGAACAAAGATCAAGAACTTTTCTATTGATGTAGTGAGAAGAAACAACAAATGTTCAAATGAAACAGAAAATCTGGAAGTTGCTAAAAGGTAAGTTCTCTTTGTTATCCCTCCTCCCCCCTCCCTCCTGCTCCCTTTTCGGTTCTCTCTTTTCCAGTAGCCTCACAACGACTACTTTTCAGTCTAACAACGTTAGCCTCCTGGTGAAGTCTACCACAGACCAATCACTAAAGGTCTGGTGGTTGAGTTTCGTTTTAATTGCACAGGGAAGCTTAGAAGTGAGACTGCAATGGAAGTGGTAAGTTACGAAGTTCTTCAATCGTATTATCGCATTTGGTCAGAAGACGATAGCTTCCTTGTCAAAGATGTGAGCTGGTGCCTGAAAGCATTATCAGTGTTATTAAGAGGCCCAGCAGATTGTTTCTTCCAGAAATGGGGGAGTTAAACCAAGGAAGGTTGAAGTTGTCAAAGTTCAAGGCAAAAAAGGGTTGGGTGTTATGTTGTGTGACCTATGGCCATTTTCAGGTGGACACTCCTTCATTCGAGTGTGTTAGGGAGAAGACAAACAGGGTGGGTGGCATTTCACAAAATGCTGGAGAATTTCCTTTTCAAAACCAGAGTATATAAGTTGGTATTCACATAAAATTGCCACATCTTTTAATCCAGCCCAGGCTAAGAGTACAAGCTTCACAGATAAAGTTAAATCGGATGGTAACTTAACCCATGATGAAAAGAAAAAAAAGAGAGTGCCATTAAAGTTGATTATCAGGCTGTGACCAAAGATGAAGGAGAAAGCTCTCAAGTTTCCTCTATTTTGAAGAGAGCAAAACAGAGTCAGGGGGTGACAAATAACTCGGAAGTTATTCAAACAAAGTTTGAAAATGATGTAAGAAGACTAAGAGTTAATTGGGTAATTAGGTAATATTCTAGATTAATTCCCTTTTTAGCCCCATTTGTAATAGAAGTCTTCTCCTCTTGTATGAAGCACATTATTCATTCTAATAAAAGATTCTCAATCTTGGTTCTTGGAGGATTTCTCCTTGAGATTACTTAGGCTACATCAGAATAGTTGTGGATAGTTACAATACTCTTTGCGTTGATTATTGGAGAGAAATTCGAAAACTGCTGGAAATCTTTTTCCAAACAAGAATTATCATCAACCCACTATTGGATGAAAATGCTCTTATTAGTTTGGATCAAGGCCTGGTTGAAGATTTCATCAATGAACCTGAGAGATGGCAGGAGATGGGGCCATTTCACCTAAAGTTCGAAAAATGGGATAGATTAAAAAACAGCCAGCCGTTGGTAATGAAAGGCTGCAGCAGATGGTTAAGAATTGGAAACCTTCCTCTGGACTACTAGTGTAGAAAAACCTTCGAAGCCACCAGAGAGAATTTTGAGGGTTTAGAAAGCATTGCCACAGAAACGCTTAATCTAACCAATTGCAACGAAGCAAGAATTCAAGTTAAACCGAATTTATGTGGTATTATACCTACTACCACTGAAATTACAGACTTTAATAGAAGTAATTTTTTCTTGAATTTTGATGATATTGAGCCTATGGATCCCCCATGTATTTTCAAGGGAAGTCTTATTGTTAAGGATTTTCAAAAACCCTATTGATTAACTAAGGGTTAGGCAAGCTTTGGAAGATGAAGATGTTAATGTTTTGTTCTTCCCTCAAGAACTTGATGTGTTTAAATCCACTAAAACAGCTCCCTCCTTTTCAAGAAATCCATTAGAAGCTTTGAATCAAATTCATGTTTCCTCACCGGCGCCGGAGGCCGACAATCTGATTGGAAATGAAATATGTCCGTTAGAAATTAATAGGCTGTATCCAAGGAAGAGAGAGAATTCAGCAGAAGATATCTATGCATTTAATTCATTGGGCTTTGGTCTAACCTCAAATGGTGGAAAGCTCAAATGGGGCTACTTTCCAGCCTAGTATGAACACGAAAAAAGCTTTAACAAGGAAAGAGAATGTGAATGGAAATGATTCTCTGCAAAGTAATTGTTCTGCTTCCATCCGTAAGGGCACGAAAAAGAAATTTAAAAGAGAGCCTGTTGTAGTTCCTCCGTTATTCCTCCCAAAAGACAGCTCAGCAGCATTAACTAATCACTCAAGAACCCTTCCACCTTCCAGCCGTGTTCTCATATCTTCCTCTGCCTTGGAATCCAACTCTTCCTTGCCTTTTTCCAACCAATCAAACAGTACAGTGAATATAGCATTCCAATTGTCCAAGGATAACTCGAATAATGATCTTCTTCAGTCTCCATCTCACAATACGAGTGAGTTCGAAATACCTCAGAAATTTCCGGCTAACATTTGCTTGCATCAACGAATGAAGAGAAACAAGAAGTGCAAGATTCCTAAAATGTCTCAAGGAAGTTCTTATTTGGTTAAGCCTTTCCGAAAACACTTGACCAAGAAAAGGACTTCTTTTAGCAATTCTTGGACAAAAATCACAAACCCTGACTTGCTTGAGGCTGTTGTGTCAAGATCCAAGTCCCTGGCCTAAATCAAAACAGGTCAGCTTCTTTACCTTTTTTGAATAAACCTGGTTCCCATTTCGGATGTAATTCCCAAGAGTCTTTCAATCCTCCTTCTGTGCGAGGATTACATAGCAATTTTCAGACTTCTCATAAAGGTACGAAAGACTTTGATGAAGAGTCATTGGCAAGTGTAAGCAGTGAAGAACAGGAAAGAGGACAATGAGGAGATAGAAATTACAATAAAATGCCAGTTGATATGAACAAGGCTTTAAGTATTTTATTCCAATCTGAAGAGGTTCAATTACTTTCCATTAAGAAAAGCTTTCCTTTACTCCACTGTAAAAGAAAAATACATACCTAAAAATTGCATTCCATAGTGGATACCTGTGAAATCTCTTTAGCCTAATCCAAAGGAAAACAGGTCATTCGGTGGATATCCTCAGGGTTGAAAATTGAAGATTAGCTATTGAATTGCATGATGATTTGGACAAAAACATGGTGGCTGATTCTTAGAAGTTTTCAAAAGAAATTAGTCCAGACATACTACTAATTCAAGATTCTAGAATGGACAGCTTCGTTAAAGAAGTCATAGAAAGCATATAGAGCTCAAAAGATGTCGGCCAGATTTTAGTTGGAAGCTTTAAAGATTTTCAGGGACTTTCTTACAAGGTGGGTTGAAGGTTTTTTCAGAAAACTGACATTGCTAAAGCTGACTTCTCTTTGATAACTGGAGTAATGAGTTGAAGGCAGTGCTGGCAAGTTTATGTGGATTGGAAGAAGACTACTTCCAGATCCTCTGGACTTTGGATTGTGTTGGCAAGTTAGCTTTGAGGCAGCTGTTTGCATCTTCTTGGCTTTCATTTTCTCCTATCATCTTGAAGATTTGGATGTGCAGTACTTTTTATACGAGTGGAGTGGGCTAATTTTGAGAGAGTGTTTAAGTATTGCTTTTTACTTAGCTTTCTACTGATGTACTGTATTGTGTGGCTTTGATTAGCTCGTTTATTTTCTGATTCGGACTCGTATTTAAGTTTCCATCATATTTATGTTGCCCGATTATAGTCTTTGTTTATGTTTTAGCTTGTTTTTTCCCTTAGTTCTTTTGGTTTTGGTATAATACTCTTGTACTTTGAGCTTTAGTCTCATTATCCTTCATAAAGAGGCTTATTTTCGTTTCAAAAAAAAAAAATCTTGGCAATGATTGTAATTTTTAAGTTATTAAGTTATTTGCAAGTTTCTTTTCAAGGTGTTGATGGTACTAATGGGGTGTCAACCTAGTTGAGATGCCCGGGTGCACCTCCTGATCCACAGCTTTATGCTTGTTGTTTCCATTGTACTTTGAGCATAGTCTCATATCATTATTTTAATGAAAAAGCTTGTTTCTTGTCAAAAAAGGGTGCTGGTGCTGGTGCTGGTGGTTTCAAAGGGTACATAATGGTGTACAAGTTCGATGCTCCTCTGATGAAGGCAAGGCGAGGGCTTTTTTTCTCAAAGAAGAAAGGAGTGGGGAGTGGGGTGTGGGTTTTTTTTGCTTATGAAGCATGAATACTCCATGTGAAGCAAAAAATCGTATCAAATACGTATCAAATATCAATACTCCTAAATACTTCCCATATACATATCGGATAAGTGATTTGACATATTTGCTTTTAATAAAAAACAAATATCAAATGCACTTCTGAAGTGGACACGTTGGACCTTCTAAAAAGAAGGCATCTAATCTTTCCCAATCCAAACTAGGTAGCATATTTAAAAAGCCCATTGCCCCCACCCAAAACTAAAAGGAAAAATATTTAAAAAGACCAAACTAGAATCATCTAATCTTCATCCATCCCGCCTAAGTCACACAAAATAACCCACTTAAATATCTTTAACAATTCAATGAAGAAGTTTTTCATTTATCCTCGTACTTCTCTCTCTAATCTTCTTCTCCTCTGTCATTCTAACTCTGGTGCGCCAACCTTTTCTATTCTATTCCATTGCAATTGTATTTCAATATTTTTTAAGAGAAATTGTATTTCAATACCTTTGATAGTACTTCTGGTAAAGTATTTTGTAGTATTGTCATCAACTAGACCAGTGTTTTAAAAAGCGCACTAAGCCGCGCGCCTAGGTGCGCCTAGGCTCAAGCGCCCACTTGGAGCTTATTTGTGAGGAAGTGCGGAGAATTCTAAAAAGCCCAGATTAGGCGCGCGCCTCAAAGGCGCAAGTCGAATTAGGAGTGGGCTATTTTTATAACTTATGGGCTGGGCTTTAATTATAAAAAACTATTATTATCTAAATTTTTTAAACCTATTACGTGAAAGTGAAGAAACAACCCTTCACCCTTCTCCTCCCGCGCATGAATTTTCTTCAACACGACTCTTCATCTACTTTTTCGGTTCTTCCGTTCTGCTTCTACTTCAAAACTTTTTGCTTCCTTTTCCACCCTTCTTCTTCACACAAAACGTCAACAAATCTATTTGGTGCTGCGGCTGCCATTACTCTGTTTTTTGGTGCAAAAACAGGAAAAGAGAAGACAATAATATTCTGCTTCAGTTTTCACCTCCTCCATTTCAGCTTTATCGCGGGTGAGTATCTCAATCGTACGTTGTAAACTTTTTGCCTCCTCTTGGATTAGATTTAAATTCACATCAAGTGAATCTCTTTGTTCAGTTAACATCTGCATTGCTTTCTCCTTCTTCTGTAACTCTTTGACAAGAACATCAAACTCCATCAGCATCCCACTTTCTTTCACCACAGCTTATTCAATTCTCATTTGAAGCTCAGAAATTCTCTTCCCGTTCTCTTCCTTTTCCTGTTTGAAACAGAATGTACTCTGTTTTAATTGAGCAACTTCCTTCTCTAACTTCTCAAATCTCAACCTCCATTTCCAGCCCATTTTTTTCCTTTTCAATCTCACCTTTCTCCTTCATTTTCACATCCACTTTCCTCTCTAAATCTTCAATTACCCTGCCTGATTCCTCCAACAACTTCTTAATCAATTCATTGTCTTTCGTCAGATTCACATTCAAAATCTCACATTCCTTTTTTTCACTCAACAACTTCTTCCATTTCGTACATGCTTTTCAAAGGATTATTAGTTTTTATCCTTTTACTTTCATTTAACATATTGATTGCTCAGAATGGTGAAAAGAACAAATATGGATGAACGAACTTGAAATGTTTTCTATCTATTGCATCTTTTGGCTCTATTGTCATTTCCTCTAATTTGGTTGCTAAGAGAATGGAAGGTGGATCCTCTCTTTCATTTTCGAGAACTAAGTTTCCACCTACAATTCCAATGAAACTCGAGAGGAATGAGATGAAATATAGCAGAGGATTGAGATAACTACAATCAAGTTTTGACCAAAAGTCTATATTTCATGCTAAGCATAGTGGGCTATTTTTTTAGATGTCGAATTCTGAGTATCTCTCCTTTGTTGATTTGACATCTTGCATTAAATTTCATACTCTACTGTGACACTTTGTTGTGTCACAGATTCATTTGGTTCTAGTATGTTTTGGTCTAAGTTAGCTATCAATTTGCTGATTTGACGGCTACGAACTACATATGTCGTTTTGTGTTTTCATAGCGTGGTATACCCATTGAGTGACTATTGGTTTTGTCTCTTGACTTATTTATTGTGTGCAAGTTTTGGACATCTTCTTCTTCTTATACTTCTCGACCACAACTTCCTTCAATAACCCATCAAACTCAACCTTCATCCCATCCCTCTCACAACACACTCCCCTCCAATCCTCCATTTATAACAGCTTCATCCCATCCATAGATAGCTTCTGTTTTTTTATCTTTTTATAACAGCTTCTGTTTTAAATAGCTTCTGTTTTTTTTTTTTTTTTTATAACTTAGATCATAGATGGCTGATAAAAGTTCAAGAAAAAATCCGGCATGGAAATATGGTCAATTGCAAAATGACCAAGATAAAAATACGTTTGTCTGTGGATTTTGTTCGAAAGTAACAAAAGGAGGGGTATATAGAATGAAACAACACCTCGCTGGTGGTTACAGAAATGTCACCGCCTGTACAAAATGTTCGGATCACGTGAAGGAAGAAATTAAAGAGTACATGTCCAAAAAAAAAGAGATTAAAGAACAAAGAAATCTGATTGTGGACATTGATGTAGAAGATTACGGTATCGAGGATGAAGATGAAGGGAGTGTTAGTGTAAACAACATAACAACACCAAGGGGCCCGAGCTTGAAGAAGCCAAGGCAAAAGGGTCCAATGGATGCATTTTTTACTCCTAACCCAGAAACTGTGGTTCAAAATAGAAAGGACAAAGGAAAACAAACTTCATTGAATGGGGCATACAAGAAGGAAATGAGAGAGCACACCATCCAAAGAATTGCTCGATGGTTTTATGATGCAGGAGTGCCTCTGAATGCCTGCACATATGATAGTTTTGCCCCTATGATTGAGTCAATTGGGCAATTCGGTCCTAGATTGAAACCACCATCTTATCATGAGTTAAGAGTTCCATGTTTGAAAAAGGAATTAGAAGCAACAAATGAGTTGATGAGTAACCATATGGCAGAGTGGGCCAAGGTTGGATGCACTGTTATGGCTGATGATGGACCGATAGAAGAAATAGGACATTAATTAACTTTTTAGTTAACAGTCCTAAAGGCACCATGTTTATTGAGTCCATCGATGCTTCATCTTATGTGAAAGATGGAAAGAAGATGTTCGAGTTATTTGATAATTTTGTAGACCGAATTGGAGAAGCGAATGTTGGACAAGTAGTTACCGATAGTGCCTCAGCAAATGTGATGGCAGGTAAGAATGTAGACTACTTACAAGTTATAACTTTAATTTGTTAGATTTAGTTGAGTTCTACGTTAAATGTGTACTTATTTTCTTTGTTAATAGGGAGATTGTTAGAAGCAAAGCGACCACAGTTAATATGGTCTCCGTGTACCGCTCATTGCTTAGATTTGATGTTGGAGGATGTATACAAGATCTCGAATATTCGAAAAGCATTGAAAAGAGGCATGGAGATTAGCAATTTCATATATGTTCATCCTGGATTGTTAAACATGATGCGATGTTTTACTAACCAAAAGGACTTAGTTAGACTAGCTAAGACTCGTTTTGCTACTGCCTGCATTACATTATCGAGTATACATCGTCAAAAGAATAATCTGAGGAAGATGTTTACTTCAGATGAATGGAAGAATAGCAAATGGAGTAAGGAGCAACAAGCGAAACGAGTAGTTCAGACTATTTTGTTGGCTAGTTTTTGGACTACAATTGTTTTCACTCTTAAAGTATCTGGCCCACTAGTCCGAGTTCTTAGATTGGTTGATGGCGAGAAGAAGCCACCTAGGATATATTTATGAGGCCATGGATAGAGCTAAGGAAGCTATTGCTAAATCCTTTAATAATAATGAAGAAAAATACAAGGACATTTTCACCATAATTGATAAAAGATGGGAGCTTCAGTTGCATCGTCCCCTGCATGCAGCGGGGTATTATTTAAACCTGTCATTCTATTATCTGAATCCTAATATCCAGAAGGATGATGAAATAGTTAATGGACTCTACTCATGCATAACAAAAATGGTTGCTTCATTGGAAGTACAAGACAAAATACTTGCAGAACTAAGCAAGTATAAGAGAGCTGAAGCATTATTCGGACAACCTTTAGCAATCAGACAAAGGGACAAAATATCTCCAGGTAAATTTCAACTAAACGATTACTCAACGATACTAGCAACAAGTTCTTCTATTAATATATTTTTTTTGTTTGTGCCTATAGTGGAATGGTGGGATAATTTTGGACAATCAACTCCAAGCTTGCAAAAGTTTGATGTGAGAATTTTAGGTCTTACTTGTAGCGCTTCTGGATGCGAGCGTAATTGGAGTGTGTTTGAACAAGTTACCTTTTCTCTCCTTAAGTACATTGAGAATGAGAATCAAAATTTGTTGATTCACTGATAATGAAACTTTCTAATTTTTCAGCTTCATAGCAAGAAACGAAATAGGCTTGCTCAAAGTCGTTTGAATGATCTAGTGTTCATCAAATACAACACAGCATTAAAACGTCGATACAACCTACAAGATATTGTCGATCCCATCTCCTTAAAAGATATTGATGATAGTAACGAATGGTTGATTGGAAGATTGGATGACGATTCTGAGGAGGATGATGAGTTGGTATTTGACGATGATTCTTTAACGTGGGGTGATGTTTCTAGAGCTGTCGGAGCAAAAGAACCATCATTCTATTCTAGAGCTAGTACCTCTAGAGCAAAGACTAATGTTTCATGTTCATCCTCGTCTACCACGCAACGCAAACAAGTAAATTTAGATGACTTCGATTTGGAAGAAGAAGATACTGATGGCAATAAGTCTAACGAAGGAGTGAATGAAGACGAGGATCAATTTAGTGATGATGAGTTTGATCTTTAGGGATGAACTTTTATTTTGATTGTTGACTTGTTGTTGAATACTGGGTAGTTTTCTTTGTTTTGTTTTTGTTATATTGGGTACTTATATTTTATACATTGTTGCTCTGCTACGAGTGTATATATATATTTTCTTTTCTTTTTATATATAGTGCGTCTTATCAAAAAAAGCTCACGCCTTTTTTTGCGCCTTGTGCCTAGGCTCCAGAGGACCAATGCGCCTTAGTGCGCCTTGAGCCTTTAAAAACACTGAACTTGACACTTCATGTCTATTAGTGCATTACATTTAGCATCTTTATGTTAAATCTGCATATATTTGATATTCTCTTAATTAAAATAATGTATCTTCAACGTATCCATATCCTAGTTTTTCAAAAATTGGCATATCATTTGTATCCTATTGAATTATCCTATATTTGTATTTGTGTTCATATTTCCTACATTTTTTGTTGGAAGAGGAAGAAAAAGGGAGCTGGTGGGCTTTTCCTTTAATAGCAACAACGGTGAGCGGCACAACAATGATGGAGAGGGGTTGAAGGAGGAGAGGAGAGAGAGAATTCAATAAAATTAAAATTAGTATTTTATTCAACTTATTTATATTAATTAATAATATTTTTATTCATAGTAATTACCACATGTAGATCCTGTTAATAAAGGGAGCAAAATCAAGCATTTTTCAAATGTAGGAGACTCGATTGTTCAATTTTCAAACTTAGACAACAATTCAAAACAAACCTCAAGGATCAAAAGTGTAATTTTCACTTTGATATCTTGTTCAAATTGGATTTATGACCCATTTTATTCCCGCAAAGACACCTTCCTCTCTCTCATTCGTGTTTCTCTCTAAGAAAAACATACCCCGCAAAAACAGTGTATATTGAAAGTAAAAAAAATCAAAAACATCCAGTAAACATTATTAATCCCATACCTCAGCACCAGAAGACTGATCAGATGAACCTAAATTCCCGCAAGCATAGCACTGGTGCTGTTTGTACTCGCAATTCTTGCAAATAAAGGTTTCAATTGCCTGCCAGCAAGCCCATAGATATTGAAGAAAATTAACAAAGGGAGTTTGCAAGCATAGAAAACATACATGAATATTATCATACATCTACTTCTTCTTTAGAGAGACCGAGCGAGAAACAATCACCATCCTCTTCAGTTGCATGAAAGGACCTCATGCACCTCCCATCACAGCTATAAGAAAATCAAAATAGCTTATTAGGCTTAGCTTGATGCTTCTACTTGGGAGAAAATTTCCAATGACTTCTGTAATTATTCATTAGATCATATTATTTTGAACTAGAAACACTTTTGTGTGTGATTTCCTGGTCGAGCTGTCATTTCTATGTCATTCTGAGAAGAAGGCTAAAAGGGAAGGAAATTCCATCGAACTATGATTTTAAGAAACAAACAATTTTGCAAAGCCAGTAACCAACCTCGATAATTTAAAGTAGGGGAAAAAAACAATATGTGTATTGTGAAAAAAAGGCAGAAGGTATATTAAAAAATAACAGGAGAACAGGTATTGGCAGTTGAGATATGAAATATTACTCTCTCCACAAGAAAAAAAACCTTATCATTTAGTTAAAATCGGACACAAGATCCATAAAATGAATTATCAAATATCAATGGATCACTTTAAACAAAACAGAAAGGAATGCACTACAGAAAATGAATACTTCAACATTTCATCAAAAATAATGAAATATACAAAAAGGAAACCCTAAAACCAAAGAAGATACTGAAAACTATAGAGAGAGAATAGGTACAAAAAATTTAGAAAGAACACTCCAAGATGATGCTACAAAACTATGTACCACCATGTATTTTCTTGGCCTTTTCTCTAACAGGATACAATAGAAAGGACCCATTAACGAAGGCATTTACAACATATAAGCAGCAGTGATGTGGGGAAGGTTGGGGATCCAAAAGCCAAACCCTCCAAATGGAGTTTTCAAATAGGTCATCTATTTAGCAAAATCTGGTTCTTTAGCACAATGTTAATTGAAGATACCCAAAATTTAAAAGAATTCCTACTTAAAGGTTTTATTCATCTATCTCCTGCCCATTATAAGCTTAAATATTTCTTTCCAAACATAACTCCATACAAATTGCAAAATGAAGCACATCCGTAGATAATCTTCCCTATCCTTTGAC
The DNA here is from genome assembly GCF_000004075.3 of Cucumis sativus. NCBI lineage: Eukaryota > Viridiplantae > Streptophyta > Magnoliopsida > Cucurbitales > Cucurbitaceae > Cucumis > Cucumis sativus. The sequence goes on along the minus strand of NW_022279562.1, from coordinate 132,350 downwards.
TATAAGCCTAAAAGATTGGAAATCCAATGTTGACAACAAAGAGCAATCCTTCAATCATCTCTTACACCCCTTACTTTTGTGGCCCTGGTAGAACATTGTTTCTCCTTACACAGTTACAGCCAGTTGGATAACTTTTTTGTAACCTCCTTCAGCATCGGGCTTGCTTTCCTCCCCCCTCTTCTACAATATTATCATCTATGAAAGTGTTTCTAATTCAAACAAAATGACAAAGTATACCACTGAAATAACTATCATTTGAACAGTAACTATACTTTTTCCAAAATTATTCAAATTATAATAAATGCATGTTCCACATGCAAAATTTCCTTGTTACTATCTCTTGAATTAACTGGCAAAGACTCGTATTCTGTAGAATTAATTCAATTCAATAGCCCAGCGACTAAGTTGTGCAAAACCAGATCTCTTCTTTGTTGACATTTTTTTAAGTACCTCAACTAGTTAAACATTGTACCCTCTACCACTATTTTCAAGATTTTAAGGTCATCTAAAGTCCCAAACGTAACAGAATCTTCATTAGAGTTTTTGGAGTCTTTGTACTCTTTTATGCCATGAAATCAACACTTGTGAGATGATATGAAACATATATCCTACTTGGCTACTGCACTCTGTGCTTGCAAGCTGACCGCAAGGAGATTAACCGTGTGTACTTTCACAATCATTACCCACAGAAAATCAGGGCCTTGCATTCCACCAACTGATCAGGACAGCTCCCTCTAAAATTGAGGACTTGGATCTCAGATTGTATGGGAATTATCTTTATAGAAAATGAAAAGCCTACGGGGATAAATATGGTTCCAGAAGTCCTGTAGGAACTTTCTGAAAAGAGGGTATAAAAAATATTTTGAGGATGGAAGTCAACATAACCTAGAACTGTGGAATGGTTGAGTCAAAAATTTTATTTATCTTGCACTAATTGAAACTCTATTGCCGTGGGCGTGGCTTTGAGACTTAGGAATGTATCACGAACTCCTTCCTCCCTCCCCCCTGCCCTTTTGTTTCTTCTTCACATCCTTATAAAAAACTTTATTCAACAAAACAAATGAACATAATCTTTTCATTGTCTGCACAAGAATGAAAGAGAACCTGGACTTGGCCAATATATCATCACTTTTAACTGCTTCTCCGATTAATGACATGTGATCCACCAAATCATTCTGGAAGGCCTCACTTCATACAACTGCAAAAATGAATGGCTTAAAAAAAACAACAAATACAAAAGCATCAAAGTAAAAGATGAAAGAATTCATGTTACCTAAATTTTTAGCTAATAGATCCCACAAAGATTTGCTAGATGTATCTGGATTCCTCTTCAAAGCATGAAGGCAGTGCACTGTGATCAAGATGGTTCTAATGGTATCCTCAAAGCTCTTTCTAGCTTCTAAGTGTAATCCACACATTCTCTTTGGAAAGCACGATATCTCTGGCTTTGAACCAGAAATATTAAATCTCCATGCGGTAACCTGTTTATAAACCTTTTGAAGTCCATTATCAACTGTACCATGGAAAAACAGGTTCTTGACTGCCTCCAGTCTCTCCCCTTCATCCCATTTAATCGGCAAAATAGAGAATGAAATAGGTTCTTCCTTGTGATCCACAAAGTGATAATTTGAGACAGGTGGTACTGGTAAGGTCTCAGCCTCATCATCTGAAGACCATTACTCTATTGTAGTTCCAGTCCTGCTACTTAACAACTAAATTCAATGAGTGGAATAACAAAATAAAAAAATGACTAAAAATCCGACCTACAATGAAAGAGAATACTTCACTTTCCCTTAAGACTAGAACAAACACCCGTTCTTGAAACAGGAATAGGATTGATCATAGTGACATATCCATACGAAGTAATCCCTAAAATGCAAATACAAAAAGGGTAATTGAGAGACGAAGAAGGTACCTGAATGGCCTTCGTTGAGAGCCAATCCCTACAAGAAGCTATTCAAACTCGGAAATGGCAATACCGAACAATTTCAACAATGTTAGCAGCGAAGATAGCAAAGGAAGAATGGGAACAGATTGTAAACAAAATCGGATACCAGCAGCCCTACGGAAGAAAGTCAGGCAGAAGTTGGAGGTGAAATTAGTTCGCGACGGAACCGGCGAAGAAGAGAGCAATATTCTTTGGGAAAAGAAGTTACCAAAAAATTGTGAAAACTGAAAGCCACAGAATCGGTAAAATAAAAAAGATACGAAGAGGATGTTTTGGAGGCAAGAGGGAGGGGATGTTCGGGTAAGAGGTAGAATAGAATACTACGGGGTCGTTTTGGACTAAAATTATGCCCTTATTTGTAAACATTATTTCAATAAAAGCAGTTACTCTAAACACTTAAGTAAAATAAACTAGAATAATCATCACGGTTGGGTTGGATTAAATTAGAGGAAAAAAATACTGATCTGGTTCACCCAACCCTATTATGCATATAATATATATAATTGAATGTAAGAAGGGGTAGAATTCAAAAACAAAACTTTGTAACTCACGTTCTACTATTAAAATTACCATTTTATTCATCATTTTCTTCCCAACACTTGAAGTTGCATCATTTCTTTCATCTTTATTATTTCTTCTCTATTTGTGTTCTTTATGTACTCTTTGCTCTAAAAGACCATATTCAATTTTCTTTAACATCTCAAGTTATTGGTATTCAAAATTTTAGGGACATACATTAGACAGGTTGATATAATGACCCCTCATGGACACCCATTATGTCCATTTTTTCTAAGCTTTTCTCTTTGTTTATGTTGTCCTTTTTAAGCTTAAGAAGTCTTTGTGCTAGGGTTGCTGCATATATCTTGATTTCTCTTTACCATTTGGGCTAAGAAGAGTCGATATTCAAAGGATTCATTCCTATGTGCGTGGCTGTTGTTTCGTGTGAATGCTTGGCTAAAGATTAATTTGAAACCAATCTAATGACATTGCTTTAGGAGATCCTAAAGTTGGCTCTATCGAGAAGGGAGATCTCATCAACTTAGGGGAGTCTAAGTTTATTCGTGAAGGGAGTTCACAAGTAAAGAGGAATGATTAATCAAGAATTTCTATTATTTAGGGGAGTTTGAGTAGTTATTCACTAATAGTAGCATACTTAAGGGGAGCCTAAGTATTAAAGAGAATGTTTCCCAAGTGTCCAGTGAATTAGTTCTACGATTGTCTTTGTGAGCGGAAGAGTGTTTATACAAGTACAACTTTATAATTGCTTGACTTATTGATTTCCGTGGATTAACTTTCCCGGACACAATTCTCGTGTGTTTTTTCGTTTACTTCTTGTTGTTTTGTTATTATCTCTCATCTTGGTTATTGTTTGACAATATATTTCGTAGTAAAGAACAGTCATTACAGTTTTCATGTTTACAAGTTTATGTTTCTATTGTTGAGAAAAGTAAAACATGTGTAATTTTGTCTCATAATTTTTTCAATTAATTGTAAATAATTAACGTTAATGAAATATAAAATAAAGAAGTAAACACATTCTTTAAAGGAATCTAAAGAGTTGGAATGTAAAAGAATTTCTCATTTCGTATTCTCAAAAAGTTTAACAATTTTGTTTTAATAATAATCAGCTTATCTTTCCATTTAAAAAAATATGAAAAGTTTAGTATTTCAAAACACAAAAGGAAAGAAAAGCACAGTCCAAAGCGGATTAAGGGAGAATATTACTAGGCTACTTCGTCACGGAACAAATTTGGTTAATTTATATATATAAAAAACAATCAAAAGTATTTATCGTCCATATAAAAATAAAATAAAAGTTCATGAAGCCATTGTTATTTTTTCACAAGTTCCATGATTTCGTGGTTGGTTTCGAATTTTTTTGGATGAGTATTGAATTCCGACATATCTTCCTCATATTCTCACAACTTCTTGTTTGTGATTTCTTCATCTCTTGTTCCATAATTTCTTCCTTGTACGTCATCTTTCATCTTCTTTATTTTTCTTCTTTTTTACTAAATGACTGTGTTCCAAAATCTAAACAATCGTCATCTATCTCATATAGATCACTATCACTGTCTATCCTAAATAGATAAGTAATAGATTCAAACGGATCACTTACCAACATTAAACGATTGTGTATCAATATCTAAACGATATTTTAGACTATATTATACTATCGTTTAAATTAGAAGCTTTTTTTGTGTATGTTTGTGGTCAATTAATTCCGAGGTATTTTTGTTATTTTACGTTATGAACTTGTGGGCTCTTTCCTTTTTCAAAATTGTTCTATATGGTGCAAATAATTTTGCATTTTGTTCTACTTTTGGGGGAAAAACCAACAAATTATCTTAAATTTATCCTACGTTGTTTTATACTTTAAAGACAAACTTAAATTATCCTGATTAATTTATTTTACATAAATGATAATTCAAAGAAAAAAACACTCATTGTGTTTGTTATGGATTTTAATACTATAAAATAAGAAAAAGAAAATACATCAGAACAATGAAACAACACAAAAGAGAATAATAGAGAAGGGAGAAAACATGGAAAGCAATTGAACTCAATTATGGTATATCTAAGAAAGACATCACATATCTCTAATTATAAGACATGTCATGTCATGGTACAAATTACAATATGAATCTTAGTAGGATGAATGTTACAACATGGAATTGAATGAGAGTTATATGACGATTGATAACCTATGTTGGTTATGGATAGATGTACATTTACAATATATAACTATATTTGCAATACTCCCTTTTAGATTTCTATATTATCTATAGTATATATAAAAGCTTGAATGAGGAGAAATTTTTTTCTTCCATTTTTGACCTTCCTTTAGAAGTAGCTTCTATAATTAGGTAGATGACAATGTTGTCCTTTTCTATTTTTATGCTAATTGAAAAAAAAAATGGTCCTTAATAGTTGGCCAACAACGGTCATTGATACTTGCCAGCAACAGTCATAAAAAACAGCCGACAAAAGTTTACCGACAATGGTTGAGGAAAGTTAACCAGTAATGGGTCATCGAAAATGGTCAACGAAAGCTGGCCAACAATGCTAGTCGATCAACAATAAACAAAAGTTGTCTAGCAATAGTCGCTGAAAAATGGTCGACGATTTCAGAGGTTGACCAGCAGCGATTACGGGAAAAATGGTACAAGGAAGTTACTGCTAGTGATAAAAAAAAATAGTTGCCATAAAAAAGTTCATCAGAAGTTGATCGACGATGGTTGTTAGAAAAAGATTGTCGGGTTCGATCAACAATGGTTGTCGAAAAAACAGTAGATGAAAGTTGACCGTCGAAGTTGCTAAAAAATAGTAGCCAGAAAAGCAGTAACCACAGGTTCGCCGACGACTATTAATGGTCAATAATTTTCTTGTGACTATTGCCATAAAACAAGCATTCGAAGTTTGGTCAACTACAATTGTCAAAAACTAGTCATCAGAGGTTGGTCGGAAGCGATTAATGGTGGTCAACTTACTCTAACTCGATAACACTTATACTCAAATGAACTCCCTTTTTCAACAAGGCTCTTTTTCAATAGGACTTACCTTTTGGATCTAGGTCTTTACATACATACATATATATATACATACATACATACATACATATATATATATATATATATATATTTATTTATTTATTTATTTATTTATATTATTAGTTTAGTAAATGGAAAAGAAGTAGCTCAGAGACTTACTCCTCATCCTCACTTCATTCAACTTCAGTCTTCACATCACTCCTTATCTCTCTGACTCACTCTCTCCCTCTCGTTTGGATCTCTCATCTCTAGTGTTCACAATCTCCGACGTTCGCCATCTTCTTCTCAACTCGACAACCCAACCCAACTTATTCCATAATTTAAGGGTTTGATTGGGTTGGTTAAAAATACTATTTGGGTTATTCATATTGTCAATCCAACCAAGCTAAAAATATGGGTTGGGTTAGGAATGTCGTCCAACCCAACTCAATCCGTTTACACTCCTCCACTCTTTCATGTAGTTGTTATGATATAATGCACACCCTTTCTAACTTTTCTTTCACCCAGTTCGTAAAAATGGTAAATATGATGAAGATTTGGTAAATTGTGAAGCCTTAAATCTATGACACACTTTCAAGTAATATGTCAATATGTCTTTTTTGATTTCAAATTGAATCATTTGTGAAATCTCCAATCTTATAATGAAGTTCGAATTCACTTTTTTATTTCTTTGTCTTCTGTAGTGACCAATTGAATAGTTTTTTTTTCTGTTCATAAAATCATTGTAATATCATGTCAATTACAATAAAAACAATAAAAAAAACAAATTATTTAAACTTCATAAAAACAAACTATTGAAAGACAAAAATAAAATCAATTACAGTTTCTTTTCTATGAAATACAAAAATTTGTATGAAAATGTAAATATTTTATTGAGGGTAAATTGTTTACTCTTTTTGAAAATTCCCCATTTTCTATATATGTGTGTGTATGTGTATATATATTTATAAAGGGGCTGTGGGAGAAACATCATCTGCCCCTTTTAGTGAATGATTATAGGGATATTTTACCTAATTTCACCTTTTAAAAAAAAATTAAAATCTCACCTACTTTTCAAAGTAAAATTTCTTTTTTAAAAAATAGATTTTATCCTTAAAATCTAAAATTCACCCTAAAAGAAGGAAGAAAAAATCTTCCATATTTTTGTGCATACACGTTTAAAGTTGATTTTTTTTAAAAAAAAAATGAAATCTCTCCTATTTTGTGGATACAACTATAAAAAGAATCGGGTGATCTCTAAAGTTTTATTTATCATTAAACAAAAACTAAAATTTTATTAAAAAATAGTATTCACTTAAAAAATTTAAATTATGAGTAGTTTAAAATTTGGTTTATTTTAATACATGATTTAAGACCCAAATTTAACCGTAAAAATAATTGACTAAGTGTCAAAGGTTTAAGGACAAAGCGTTTAGAGGTTATAGGGTGATGTGTAGGCAGCCAAAAGAAGGAAATATAACCTCTAAAGTGGTTATTTAGGCGTTTGGACAAGGTAGGTAGCTAAGCTTGAGTGTGTGTTTGGCTAGGCGACAATGCTTGTCCGTAGAGGTTATTGGGTGAAGAGTGTCCCTAGGCGATCGAGAGCAAAAGAGGTTAGCAAGGCTATGCGAGAAAGTTTTTTAGGGCGAGGAAAGCTTGTCATTTAGAGGTTATTAAGCGTTAAGATGCTAGGCGAGAAAGCTAGACAACATGATGTTGGGCGAGTAGACTTGCACGCGAGGAAGGAGTGCTTGCGGCCATGTTTGAAGTTAGTTAGGTGTTTATCTTGATGTTCCACACTTACGTGTTTTGGTTAGACAAGATAATGAAGAGGTGGAGTCCATGGGTACTTTACAAGTGTTCTCTACATACTTAAGTTAAATTTCGGCAAGTAGGTCGTGTCAATAAAGGCTCATGTAAGACTCAATATAAATAAGAAACTTTAGAATGACATTTCTCCTATCATACTTGTGCGTTTTGGTTGAAATTACTCTCAATAGTTCACAAATTGACTCTAGTTTCTAGAGTAGGGCTACCGGATAAATTTGAGTAAAGGAGGTCTGAGTTTGAGTCGACGAAAGGGAGAATTATCAGCTTTCAGAGGAATCTGACACTAGAAGAAATTTACCATTTAATGTCGGTTTTAAACCGACATTAATGACCTTTGGTGTCGGTTCGGAACCGACATCTATGCTAGCCTTATTAAAGGCCTTTAATGTCGTTTTTACTTTGATATCGATTTAAAAACGACATCAAAGACATCATTAATGTCGGTTTAAAAGCGACATTAATGACCATTGATGTCAGTTTTAAACTGACAATTTTTATGGTGTTATTGTTGACCTTTAGTGTCGGTTTGCCTTTTATGTCGTTTTTAAACTGACATTAAAATCTTGTTTTTGGATCTATTTTTACAAAATTTATTTTTATTTAATTGTTGCATTGTTGTCTATTTTTTATAAACTGACATTAGATACGTGTAAATAAATATTTTTTTGCTCACTCCAACAAATCAATAAAATTAATATTATTTTAGAAACTACAATATTTTCTTTTACATTTGTATACAGAAAATGAAATCTTAATATTGCGTTTGTATATACATTCTATAATAATACATGAAACTAGATCCTAATACAAGACTTAAATAAGAAATCTTAAACGCCTTCACAATCTTCAACTTTCAACGATCGCTTCCATCTACACAATCGCTTAGCTTAGTTTGGCTGGCTATCTAAGACCAAAATATACTTTACAACCTGAGGAAGATTAAATCTAGAATCTGCAAAATTAGTACATATTATTTAAAATCAAACTAAACAGACTGCAATCTAAATGTGGAAAATTAAAAATTACTACAAAGTTTTCGTAAAGTAAATAATGTAGCAACAACAAAGAAGACGATTGAAATGACAACTCAAAAGTACTGCAGAAATAAAGAAGAAAATTAGCTTTTATCAAACAACTCGTTAACCTGATTTGGTTCTTCAAAGATCAACAACAAAAAGAGGAATACAACTAAAGAATAATTATACTATCCTCGACTCTGACTTCAAAGCAAATTTTAAATGTTCAATTTAGCAATGTTAGTCTACAGGCTTCTTACTCTTAATTGTATAAATTTACCCATCAATAACAACATTGTTTTTATAGAGAAAGTTGAATAATGGAGATGATAAATAATCTTACAAACTCCTATTGGATCGTTTTTCCTTTCAAATGAAAATAGTTAATGAATTTCATATATCGAAGGTGAAAATCCCAAATAGTAAAAGAACATGGAATATAAGGAAGTCCATACTCCACTAGCTAGGTATTGATCAAAGATAAATATATGGAAAAATAGATGCAACCTACAAATATATCAAAACAGACTAATACTCAAACTAAACTAAAGAAAACAAAAACATTACTACTAAAATTAACTAAAAGATAAAATAAAACACAATTGAAAACAATTAATTACCAAGACTAATCTCAATCGAAAACCAAAACGCATCACATTCTAAAGATATTTTGCTTCACATAACACTCCAAATAGCTATACCAAAAAAAAAAAAACATAAATATCTACAAAATAAATTTGATCCTAGCATAAAAAGCATCAATTTACAAGTAATAGGATGTGCGAGTTAGAAATTAATATATGATGAGCATTGACAGATAGCATGTGAAATGAAGTGCTACATCTTTATTAAAAGGAACAAGATTTCAATAAAATCGAATCTTTAATGCATCACCATTCTCATAAAATGCTAAACAAATCTTCATAATCGCTTAGCTTGGCTGGCTATGTAAGACCAAAATATATACTTTACAACATGAGGAAGATTAAATCCATAATCTACAAAATTATGTTGACAGAGGCCAACATTTGCTCCATCCACAATAGCATCACAATGATTATGTACTTCTATGAGTGCAACACGCCCGTGGCCATATTTTATAACGTTATATATGCAAAAGAAATATATGTATATATATATAACGAAAATTTTATGAACCTACGCATGCACACATTTAATAATAATTACTTACTCTGCATTTTTCATTTTGGCAAATCCACCAACAAGAATGGTGTAAGTTACCAAGCTCATTTCTATGCCTCCTTCTCTTCTTTCATTTTTCTAACAAAAGATGGTATGAATAATGTTGCACATCATTAAAGCTTACTATTATCGCAAAACGACACACTTGAAAAATATTTAGATTGAATTAATATAGTAAATATACTTTTGCAACGACATATCTACCATCAAAATATATATTTCAAGCATAAAATACTTAATTGGCCTTCTATACAAATCAATCAAACTTTAACCATATTCAAAACTAGAATGGTGACCTTTATGTCAATAAATGAAGCAAAAATATTAAGCTAACATTGAGATCAAATTAACATATGACGAAAGAAAGGGAGAAAATAGGAGTAGTTATTACTTTGTGTAGACATGAGACCATGGTTCTATTTCCCTAGCTCGCATATTTTCAAAGATTTCACGTGCACCGTTCATATCACCTCTCCTTGTGTAGTAATTCACCATCAAACCATACTCTTTCCTAGAAGGATTAATGATAATAGATTTATCCTAAAAAAAAAAAAAAGATCAAACCAATTAATATGAAAATGCTCAAATTTAGACTTTTCACTTTTTATGTATAAAATTCAGCAAAAGGTGAATGTGAGATGTCTCAAAGCTTGCTTACATTCATGCTCATGAACAGATCATTGTTGGTGCAAGTTTGAATGAATGAACTCGAACACGCACGATCAAAGCAATACAATTGAGATTCTTACCTTGTCTGTATGATGTTGCACAGTTATATTACATTGTCCAGTAGATACGTCCCAAATTTTGATTTGCTTATCAAGAATTTGAAATAAAATAACTCCAAGATGCAAGTGGGTCAACAATTTTAAGTGAAATGATTAAAATGGGAAATTGAATGAGCCTTAACAAGAAAACTAGCAGCTTACAATTCTACACAATAACAAAGACTATATTCAAACTTCTTAAAGAAACCACAGTGCTTCTAAGTCCACAAAGGAAGATGTAGTTATCAATTTACTAAAAATACAATATCTGGTCTTGTATTATTAACAAGATACATAAGTGTAACAATTGCACTAAGATATGGTACTTATAGGTCAAGAAGTTCTTCATTATCAACTCGGGGTTGAAATATATATTGCTTTACATCTAGTAAACGAACTTGCATTGGAATGTTCAATGGATGTGCTTTATCCATATAAAGTCTTTTAAAAAAATTTCCAATATAAGTTGATTGATAAACAAATATCTCATCTGCCAAATGCTCAAATTGCAAACTGAGGCAAAAATTTGTATTTCCGAGGTCTTTCATCTTGAATTCTTTCTTAAGATATTTTATTGTCTTTGAAAGCTCTTCAAGAGTTCAGACTATATTTAAGTCATCAACATATAGAGTTATAATAGCAAATCTTGGCTATGATTTATTTATAAAAATGCATGGACATATTTGAATATTTTGATATCCTTCTTTCAACAAATATTCACTCAGATGATTATATACCACATTAGTATTGATTGTTTTAATCCATATAATGATCTCTGTAACTTTATTGAATATAGTTCTCGAAAACTTGATTTATATATTTCAAGTATCTTAAATCCTTCTAGAACTTTTATTTAAATATCATTATCAAGAGATCCATATAAATATGTTATGACTACATCCATAAGATGCATGTCCAAATTTTTATACACAACCAAGCCAATAAAAAATCTTAATGTGATTTCATCCACCATCAGAGAATATGTCTCCTCATGGTCAATACCAGGTCTTTGTGAAAAACCTTGTGCAACTAATCTTCCTTCATCTCTTGTAATCTCATTATCTTCATTTCTTTTTCTCACAAATATCCATTTATATTCCACAGGTTTGACACCTTTTGCTGTTTGGACTACTGATTCAAAAACTTGACATTTTGAAAGTGAATTTAATTTTGCCTCAATTGATTCTTTCCACAAAGACCAATCTTTTCTCTGTCGACATTCTTCAACGAATTTTGGTTATGGATCTTCATTTTTTAATATAGTATCAAGTGCAAACTATTATCAACAACTGCATTAATTATATTCCATCTCTTTCCTGTCTTAGTTGTTTTATCTTCTTCGATATTTTGTGTCATAGGATTTCTTCTGGAACATCCATATCCTTAATCGAGTTATTGACTCAATTTCTATTTCAAGGATTTTTATCTTTAATGACAAGTTGTTATGTTGGGATATCAATTTTTTATGAGACATTTGCAACTCTGATATGTGTTTTAGTTACTTTCTTTGCATCTACAAATGCATCTAGTAACTGATTTGCTATATATATTTTGCAAATGAATTATTTTATGAACTTCAAGTTCACATTGATCTGTACGAGGATCCAAATGAGACAATAATGATACATTTCATGTAATTTCTTTTTCCAATTTTTTTAATTTCTCCTTATAACGTTGAAAAATTTGTCTAATTAAAATGATAATCAATAAATCATGTAGACCCGTAAGAGGTTCAAGATTTCAAGATATTTAATAATTTATGGAGAATCGAATCCAACATATATTTCTAGCCTTCTTTGAGGATCCATCTTAGTACGTTGTAATAGAGCAATTGGAACATATATGACACATCCAAAAATTCTCAAATCCCTAGAAGAAATTTTGCCTTTAATGTCAGTTGTCAACTGACGTCTTTGCAAGCATTATAAAAGGCCTTTAATGTCGATTTGACTTTAATGTTGGTTTAGAAACGACATTAAAGGCCTCTTTAATGTCGGTTTAAAACCGACATCAAAGGCCTTTAATGTCAATTTAAAATCAATATCTTTGATGGTTTTATTGAAGGTCTTGAATGTCCTTGGCCTTTGATTTTGATTTTAAACCGACATTAAAGAGGCCTTTGATGTCATTTCTAAACTGACATTAAAGACACCTTTAATGTCATTTTTAAAACGACATCAAAACCTTGTTTCTGGCCCATTTTTAAATTTATTTTTATTATATTGTTGCATTATTGTCCATTTTTTATGACATCAAAAATATTATTTGTCTCGAATTATGAGAGGAAATGTTCATCATCGTATATTGTGAAAAATGTAAAAAAAATTGTTGGCACGCTTGCTAGCTATAGAATGCTAGAGCTACTACTCCATGGCAAACCTTATACACATCAAATACACTTTTCCACACTTCTTCCATATAGAATTAAACAAATACATATAATCCAACACCTATATATATTCACATATCAAATAAATGCATGTTGTCCTCTATGACAAACCAATAGGATTCCTATTTCACCCGCAATGAATAAGATCCAACACATAATATACCAACACACTTTTTCACACTTCCATAAAGTACTACAACAAATACACATCATCCAACACACACACACACATATATATATTCACATATCAAATAAACACACTATATCCGATGACTATAAGTGAAAACTCAAAATCTAAAAATAATAACATCACGAAAGGGGCGTACATTTGCATAAGAGAGTTCTTTCCTAAACAAGGAACAATCATTTCTACATTTATGTATCTTCTCGTACTTCATTCCAAGAGTACACAAAATCTTTTTGCTTCATAAGTAGAAGTAGGGATTTCATTAGGAGTAGGTAAGATGTCACCAATTAATTTTAACAACTCCGTGATACTCTTTTCACTCCATCCAAATTTAACTTTCAAATTATATAATTTTATCAATGTAGATATTTTGGTAAAAATTTTACAATTAGGATATAATGGTTTCTTGGCATCATCTAGTAGTTTCTCAAAATTTTCTAACTTGGTCATTAAAATAATTGTGTGCACCCTCAAACATCCCAATTATGTCACCAACATCAAACATCCCAATTATGTCATCAACATCATCCACGTTAATTTCTTCTCTTGCACTACTAAAGACACTTTCATTGTTTCTCTTCATTGGTAGTGATTCACCATGAAAAATTCATACTTGATAACTCTTATCGATGCCGTTAAAAAATAATAAGTGATCTCTAATTGTATTCACATGTAAAGTCTTTGCATTTACGCACTTTAAACGAGAACAAGTCATGATGTTCGATGTCTTCGAATGTTTCAACCCATTTTTAATAAACATCTCAACCCCAACAACATAATCAGTTAACATTCTATTATTTTTCATCCATGGCTTATCCATATTATATAAGGATGCAATTTAATCTACAAAAAAATGTCAAAAAAAACAATAAGGAATATTTAAGTAATCTTACACTTGTGAACTCAACTATAATCAACAATAATACCTAAAAAGTTGAAGACTAAATATAATTAATGTAAATTTCTATATACACCCAACAACCAAACAATTAGAATAAAGCAAGACTATCAAATAAGCACATATGAAAAAGAAATCAAATTCTTATCCACATTCCAAAAACGTACTAACAAGTTCTATATAAACCCAAACAACCAAAAAGTTCTATATACACTCAAACAACTACAAAACTCGTAATCATATCACTCAATCAACTAACAAGCAAATCTCAAATTAAAACCATCGACGAAGACCAAACACAAACTTCTAACCATCATTATGACATTATAATTCCAAATGAATGGAAGTAATTAGTTTGATTTTCTTTTACTAACAATTTGAGGTGTGTTAAAAAGCCCTCCGACACGCTTAAATACTGACAACATATACCAAGTACCAAATATATCTACAAAAGACCGATGAGCAACTTAAAAAAAAAAGAAGAGAAACTTCAATTAAATACAAAAAGTGCATGTGCACTCGTGTGCATGAGTATATATTATCATCGCACAATCAATTAAAATATACATGCATGCATGCTCCAAGATTTTGTAATATTGAAGCACAAACCAATTCAATAATTACAAATCGAAAGCATCCATTCATTCTTTGGATACACAAGCGTAAAAAAAACTTTTCAAAATCTTAAAGATAATACAAATAAATAAAAATACGGATTTAATTTTCAAGGAGTATCAATCATTACCTCTCCTTACCCTTCTTTAAGAATCACTTAAGCAACTTCTTCCTAGCAATTGGAAGATATGTTAGAAAACAATACAAATTAGCATAGAACATCACAGTAAACAAAAGCGTTCAGAGTAACGTACACAAAAGTATAAGAGTTTATCTTTTTTAAAGCTACAAACTAATGGGTTCACCAGATATCTCATCAAATAGGTTCACCGGTGACTGCTGAAACGTGTGGGTTGTAACTGCTGAATCAGAATCAGTCCGATTTTAGGTGGGTATCTAACCGAATGGGTTCAGAGTTGGAGATTTGTGGGTGGTGAATGTTGAATCTGGCTATCTCACAAACACGATTCACTGGAGAGAAAAATATTTTGATGGTGGTCGTGAGAGCTGGGCACAAACGTAGATGAAGGTGGATGAAGGAAATGATTGATTTCAATATAACACCCCAAAACTAGTAAGTTAACTTTAATGTGTGTTATATTGAAATTTTTTAGGTGTTATGTGTGAAATTATTTGATTTGTGGAAGTTAAGTACGTTGGAGTGATATGTGGTTAATTCTGAAATTTGAAATCCTATTGTTAAAGTGGTGATTTTTGGATTGATTGGTTGGTAAATTAAATTTGTAAAGTTTGAAGTATTATGAGTAATTATTGTTTATCAGTATAAGCAAAGTTATAGAGGAATAAGAATAATTATATTATGGGATAATATAATTATTCATAATATAATTATTATGGAAAAGAGAGAAGTTATTGATGATATATTGAGTCGGTAATGAAGAAAGAGAAAAATTATTTGAAATAGAAAAAAATGAGTTCGTTGGGGAAATTAAATAATGATAATAAAGATAATGACAATAGTAATGATAATAATACTGTATTATTATTATTATTGTATATATTAAATAAGCCTCTTTCATTTTTCATGTCCATCTTCTCCACCCCTCTTTCTTCTTCACCATTCAACCCTAGAGCAGTCGCCGCCCACTTCAGCCATCGTCGCGCGCACAATACTCCAGTGAGAGAGTCCTCGTCACGGTCGCATAGTCGAAGCATCACGGTCACGAAGCACAACCGTTCGTTTCTCTCTAGCCGTGTCGACTCGTGTTGCATCGGACAGTCGAACGACCCCTATCTTCTGTCGTGCGCTCCTCCTTCGCGTCGTCGATCGTAACCCTCTCTTTTGTCGAAACCATCATCGGTTGTAGCCTCCACTTGCACAGCACCGCCGGACATCATCGCGCTTGACAGTCAAGGATGCAAGCCATGACAATTTTCTTTTCGCGAGCCACACGTCCAAGCCGCGTCAGTTCAAGCCGTGTCCCTTCACCGAGCCGCGTGAGTCATCTCTGTTGATCCAAGCCGTTCCATGTAAGCCGTACGCGAGCCATACACAACTGAGTCGATCCTGTGTGAGCCGTATGCGAGCCGTGAGTCTCAAGACCCGAGCCGAAGCCTTGCTAGTCGAGCCACCTTCAGTTTTAGCCGTCTGCAACATATTTAAGCCCTTGGTGAGTTTTTGCTTAGTTCTTGTTGGGTTTGGTACGCCCAAATAATTATTGTTTTGGGTCTTAAATAAGTTAGCACTGGAATGAGTTGTATTATGTTTTTTGAAGGTTAAGGTGTGGTTGAGGAATTGGATTGTGCAAATTTCAATTTAAGGTTGTATTGAGATCAACTTTAAATCTTTGGGGTAAGTTTGATTGAATTGGTTGCCTAATTAAACAGTAAAGTGATAGATTGACAAAATTATTAAGTTTAATTTTGTTCATGTTTAGGACTGAGTTTATTGTGAGGATTTGACTCTCAATCAGAGGAGTACTATTTCTTTTGTGAATCTACAAGTAAGAGATTTTTCGTACTAAACCCTACTTGGAAGTTGCATGTATGTTATGTATTGTTTAGTAGTGTAAGTAAGAGATGTATAATATGTCTATTTGAGATGGCCGTATAAATAGTTACTTAGTAAACCATATTATGATTTAGATATAATATTCTTTGTTGAGGCATGCTATGATCAAATATGTGACTTTTGAGTTATGTGTAACTGAGCTAAGATGTTGATGCTATGATAAGCATGTATAGGCTATAGTGTTCTGTTAGTTTTGCCTGTTAGAGTCATATAGCTAGTCCTTTGACCCAACTAAGCAGGAAGGGGACTCCTTTTGTTTGGAGTCCAGCGTGTGAGAGCAGTTTCTAGAATCTCAAGCAAAAACTCGTTACTGCATCGGTCCTTACAGTGCCTAATGGATCTGGTAATTATGTGATATACAATGATGCCTCTAAGAAAGGACTGGGTTGCTTTTTGATGCAACAAGATATGATGGTTACTTATGCTTCTCGTCAGTTGAAAAGTCATGAGCAAAACTATCCTACACATGATTTAGAGTTGGCTGCAGTAGTTTTTTGCACTAAAGATTTAGAGGCACTATTTATACGGTGAGAAGATTCAGATCTTCACCGACCATAAGAGCTTGAAGTACTTCTTCACTCAGAAGGAGTTGAATTTGAGGCAGCGAAGATGGCTCGAGTAGGTTAAAGACTATGACTATGAGATTTTATACCACCCAGGTAAGGCAGATGTGGTAGTTGATGCTCTTAGTAGGAAGATATCACATTCTGCAGCACTCATTATTAGGCAGGTTCATTTGCATAGAGACCTTGAGAGAGTTGAGCTTGTAATTTTAGTAGGGGAAGTTACCTCACAGTTAGCTCAATTGTCAGTACAGCCAACTTTGAGGCAGAGAATTATTATTGCCCAGCTCACTAATCCTTATTTGGTGGATAAGCGCCGCTTAGTAGAAGGAGGGCAAGTTGAGGAGTTCTCTATATCCACTGATGAGGGACTCGTGTTTGACAAACGATTATGTGTGCCAGCAGACAATACAGTTAAGACCGAGTTGTTGACTGAGGCCCATAGTTCCCCATTTTCTATGCATCCAGGCAGTACAAAAATGTACTAGGATTTGAAGCGAGTTTACTAGTGGAGAAATATGAAGAGAGAGGTGGCAGATTTTGTTAGTAAATGTCTGGTGTGCCAGAAAGTGAAGGCACCAAGACAAAAGCCAGCAGGGTTGTTACAACCCTTGGGTGTGCTAGAGTGGAAGTGGAAGAATGTATCTATGGACTTCATTTCTGGACTACCTAGGACCCTGAAGAGTTATACAGTGATATGGGTTGTTGTTGACAGACTCACGAAGTCAGCACACTTCATTCCAGGGAAGTCCACTTATACTGCCAGTAAGTGGGCACAAGTTCTGGGTTTGAGTCCCAGGCAACCCATATAATTGTATATAACTGAAGTAGTGAGGTTGCATAGGGTATCGGTATCCATTGTTTTTGATCGAGATGCCCGTTTTACTTTCAAGTTCTGGAAAGGACTTCAGGCTACCATGGGCACGAGATTGGACTTCAGTACAACTTTTCATCCTCAGACTGATGGTCAGATAGAGCGTTTGAATTAGATTCTGGAGGATATGTTGTGAGCTTGTGTGTTGGAGTTCTTAGGGAGTTGGGACTCCCACTTGAACTTGATGGAGTTCGCCTATAATAGCTACCATTGGCATGGCACCGTTTGAAGCTTTGTATGGTAAATTGTAGATTCCCGGTTTGTTGGGGTGAGGTTGGTGAGCAGAGAATGTTAGGCCTTGAACTAGTTCAGCCCACCAACGAAGCCACACAGAAAATTTGAGCTCGCATATTGACAACATAGAGCAGACTGAGGAACTATGCTGATGAACGACGTAGGGATCTTGAGTTTGACGTAGGAGACATGATTTTTCTGAAGGTAGCACCTATAAAGGGTGTTCTAAGATTCGAGAAGAAAGGGAAGTTGAGTCCACGTTTTGTAGGGTCGTTTGAGATTCTTGAAAGGATTGGCCCTGTAGCTTATCATTTGGCCTTGCCTCCGCAATTATCTGCAGTTCATGATGTGTTTCATGTCTCCATGCTGAGGAAGTATGTGACAGATCCCTCACATATAGTCGACTACAAACCATTGCAAATTAACGACAACTTAAGCTATGACGAGCGGCCAGTTGAGATTTTGGCTAAGGAAGTTAAACTGCTTTGTAACAGAGGAATTACATTGGTCAAGGTTTTGTGGCGAAACCACGAGGTTGAGGAAGCTACTTGAGAGAAAGAGGACAACATGAGAGCGCATTATCCCGAGCTATTCGAGGATTAGATCTTTCAAGGACGAAAGTTTCTCAAAGGAGGAAAGATTACAACACCCCAAAACTAGTAAGTTAACTTTAATGTGGGTTATATTAAAAAAAATTGGGTGTTATGTGTGAAATTATTTGATTTGTGGAAGTTAAGTGCGTTGGAATGATATGTGGTTAATTCTGAAATTTGAAATCATTTTGTTAAAGTGGTAATTTTTGGATTGATTGGTTGGTAAATTAAATTTGTAAAGTTGAAAGTATTATGAGTAATTATTGTTTATGGGTATAAGCAAAGTTATAGACGAATAAGAATAATTATATTATGGGATAATATAATTATTAAGGAAACAAGAGAAGTTATTGATGATGGATTGAGTTAGTAATGAAGAAAGAGAAAAATTAATTGAAATAGAAAAAATGAGTTCGTTGGGGAAATTAAATAATGATAATAAAGATAATGACAATAATAATAATAATAATACTTATTCTTATTGTATATATTAAATAAGTCTCTCTCGTATTTCGTGCTCATCTTCTCCACCACACTCTTTCTTCTTCACCATTTAACCCTAGAGTAGCTGTCGCCCCGCTCCTCCAGCCATCATCGAATGCAGCACTCTGGTGAGAGAGTCCCTGTCTCAGTCGCATAGTCGAAGCGTCACGGTCACGAAGCACAACCGTTCGTTTCTCTCCAGCCATGTCGACGCGTGTTGCATCGAACCGTCGAACAACCCCTGTCTTCCTCTGTGCGTTCCTCCTCCACATCATCGGTCAGAACCCTCTCTTCTGTCGAAACCATCACCCGTCGTTGCCTCCACTCGCACAGCACCGCCAGACATCATCGTGCTTGACAGTGAAGGATGCAAGCTGTGAAAGTTTTCATTTTGCGAGCCACATGTCCAAGTCGTGTTAGTTCGAGTCGTATTCCTTCACCGAGCCTCGTGAGTCATCTCTGTGGATCTGAGCCGTTTCGTGTAAGCCATACGCGAGCCACGCGCAACTGAGCCATTCCTGTGTGAGTCGTATGCCAGCCGTGAGTCTCAAGACTCGAGCTGAAGCGTTGTTAGTCGAGCCACCTTCAGTTTTAGCCGCCTGCAACATATTTAAGCCCTTGGTGAGTTTTTGCTTAATTCTCGTTGGGTTTGGTACACCCAAATAATTATTGTTTTGGGTCTAAAATGAGTTAGCACTGGAATGAGTTGAATTATGTTGTTTGAGATGGTCGTATAAATAGTTACTTTGAAAACCATATTATGATTTAGATATTGTATTATTTGTTGAGGCATGCTATAATCAAATATGTTACTTTTGAGTTATGTGTAATTGAGCTAAGATGTTGATCTTATGATAAACATGTATAGGCTATAGTGTTCTGTTAGTTTTGCCTATTAGAGTTGTACCGTATGGGGGTCCATCAGGGTCACCACCTGTGTATGCATGTGTGACTTGTTTGAGATGTGATTCGACGGGATCACTTACAGTTTGACTCTCCTATAGGATGATTCCTTCGGGTTCACCGAGAGCCTAGATGTGTCCCTACGGAACCACTTGATAGTATGCGTTCGGGAGCGCAATAGTATGTGGTACCATGCTACAGGACTCTAACGAAAGGTTAACAGACACATAGTGAGACCACTATGGGTCTCTTACTAAGTATAAATTTATACTCACTCAAATACATATTTTTTTCTCACACCAACAAATCAATAAAATTAATATTATTTTAGGAACTACAATATTTTTCTTTTACATTTGTATATAGAAAATGAAATCTTAATATTGCGTTTGTATATACATTCTATAATAATACATGAAACTAGATCCTAATACAAGACTTAAATAAGAAATCTTAAACGCTTTCACAATCTTCAACTTCAACAATTGCTTCCATCTACTTAGCTTAGCTTGGCTGGCTATCTAAGACCAAAATATACTTTACAACCTGGGGAAGATTAAATCTAGAATTTGCAAAATTAGTACATATTATTTAAAATCAAACTAAACAGACTGCAATCTAAATGTGGAAAATTAAAAATTACCACAAAGTTTCAGTAGAGTAAATAATGTAGCAGCAACAAAGAAGACAATTGAAATGGCAACCCAAAAGTGCTGCAAAAATAAAGAAGAAAATAAGCTTTGATCAAACAACTCATTAAGAAGAAGAAAATAACCTAATTTGGTTCTTCAAAGATCTATAAGAAAAAGAGGAATACAACTAAAGAATAATTATACCATCCTCGACTCTTACTTCAAAGCAAATTTTGAATGTTCAATTTAGCAATGCTAGTCTATAGGCTTCTTACTCTTAATTGTATAAATTTACCCATCAATAGCAACATTGTTTTTATAGAGAAAGTTAAACAATGGAGATGATAAATAATCTTACAAACTCCTATTGGATCGTTTTTCTTTTCAAATGAAAATAGTTAATTTATTTCATTTATGGAAGGTGAAAATCTCAAATATATAGTAAAAGAACATGGAATATAAGGAAGCCCATAAAAAGAAGAGACTCCACTAGCTAGGTATTGATCAAAGATAAATATATGGATAAATAGATGCAACCTACAAATATATCAAAACTGACTAATACTCAAACTAAACTAAAGAAAACAAAAACATTTACTACTAAAAGATAAAATAAAACACAATTCAAAACAATTAATTACCAAGATTGATCTCAATCGAAAACCAAAACGCATCACATTATGAAGATATTGTGCTTCACATAACACTCCAAATAGCTATACCAAAATTACTTACTCTACATTTTCCATTTTGGAAAATCCACCTACAAGAATGCTAGTTACCAAGCTCATTTCTATCCCTTCTCTTCTTTCATTTTTCTAACAAAAGATAGTATGAATAAGGCTGCACATTTGAAAAAATAAAGACAATTAATAATCAATAATGCTACCTAGCAGTCACAAGTTAACAATCAAATGAAGAAACCCAAGGATTTTTGCGGCGGAAGCACGATGAAGATTGGTTGCCGTTCGCGATCTAGGGTCACAGATTGAGAAGAGAACAAAATTAGAAACTAACTTGGAGAGAAAGAAAAGAAAAACTGATAGGGAAAGAGTAGAGTAAGAAAGAGAAAAGTAAGAAAGAGAGGAAAAATTTAGTTTTTAAAACCTAACAATTTTTTAAAAAGAAATTAAAAATGGGGGGTCATTAATGTCAGTTTTTACAAAATACAAAAAATTAAAAAAAAATAAAACTGGCTGATCATTAATGTCGATTTAAAAACGACATTAAACCCTTATCATTAATGTCGGTTTGATCCACCTTTTCAAAAACGACAATAAAGACAATTTTTCATTTTTTTCACCTGACACTACAACCCAGATTTGTTGTAGTGCTATTATGGGTTGATGTATCTTTTTCAGATAAAAAATGCTATTTACTAAAATTCAAAAGAAAAAGTTGTTTTGTCATTTTTTAAAATGACCCATAAAAACGTTATTATATCTCTTATGACAAAGAGTGTGGATTTACTATTCCATATTTGACTTGTTTTTTGTTGGTAAAATTGGATAAGATCGCTTTATATTGATATAATTACACTAATGACACTCTTAAATCAATATTAATAGAAATTGTTTTTTTAAATTTAATTCATTTTCACATCTTTGTGCATATGTACGTGTGTGCGTGTGTGTGTGCATATGTGCGAGTGCGCGTTTGTCCGTGCGGATTGATGTGCGTGTGCGTATGTGTGTGTGCGTGTGTGCATGTGTGCATGTGTGTGTAGATGTGTGTATGCATGTGTGAATGTGTGCGTGCGTTCATGAGTGTGTTCGTGTGTGTGCATGCACATGTGCTTGTGTGTGTGGGTGTGTGCATATGCTTGTGTGTGCGTGTCAGAGTGTGCGTGTGCCCATGTGGGTGTGTGTGTGTGCGTGTCTGTGACTGCACATGTGCCCGTGTGGGTGGATGTGCGCGTGCGCGTGCGTGCATGTGTGTGTGGATGTGTGCAAATGTGCATGTGTCCGTGTGGGTGGGTGTGCGCGTGCGTGCATGTGTGTGTGGATGTGTGCAAATGTGCATGTGTCCGTGTGGGTGGGTGTGCGTGTGTGTGTGTGTGCACATGCGTTCATGCGTGTGTTCGTGTGCGTGCATGCGCATGTGCCTGTGTAGGTGGGTGTGGGTGTGTGTGAGTGCGCATGTGCTCGTATGGGTGGACGTGCGTTCATGCGTGTGTTCGTGTGTGTGCATGCGCATGTGCGCATGTATGTGGGTGTGTACATATGCGTGTGCGCATGCGTGTGCTTGTGTGTGTGTGTGAAAGTGCGCGTGTGTTTGTGTGGGTGTGTGTGTGCTCGTGTGTGTGAGTGCGTATGTGTCCGTGTGGGTGAGTGTGCATGTACGCATGCGTGCATGTGTGTGGGTGTGTGTGTGTGTGCATGTGTGCAAGTGCGCATATGTTTGTGTGGGTGGGTGTGCGTATGTTCGTACACGTGTGTGTGTGTGTGAGCGTGCGTGTCTGGATGTGTGCGTGCGTTCATGCGTGTGTTCGTGTGCGTGCATGCGCATGGGCGTGCGTGTGTGTGGGTGTATGCATGTGCGTGTGCGAGTGCACGTGTGCCAATGTGGGTGGGTGTACGTGTGCTTGTGTGTGTATGAGTGCACATACGCCTGTGTGGGTGCGCGTGCGTGCATGTGTGTCGATGCGTGTGTGCCCATGTGGGTGGGTGTGCGTGTGCGAGTGCATGTGTGTGCACGTGTGCGCGCGTGCGTATGTGTTCGTGTGTGTGCATGTGCATGTACGTGTGCGTGTGTGCATGCGTATTTGTGCGTGTACGTGTGCTTGTACGCGCATGTGCGAGTGCGCGTGTGCCCTTGTAGGTGGGTGTGCGTGTGTGTGAGTGCGCATGTGCCCGTATGGGTGGACGTGCGTGTTTGCGTGCATGTGTATGTGGATGTGTGCATGCGCTCATGCGTGTGTTCGTGTGTGGGTGTGTGCGTGTGCGTGTGCGAGTGCGTGTGTACCCGTGTGGGTGGGTGTGCGTGTGTGAGTGCGCATGTGGTCGTGAGGATGGGTGTGAGTGTGAGTGTGCACATGTGTGTGTGTTTGTGTATGCGTGTGCATGTGTGCGTGTGTGCATATGTGTGTGCACACTGCCTTCACATGGATGTCAAAGAAGCAACCCATTGTTACTCTCTCTACGTGTGAAGCATAATATGTGGTTGCTACCTCATGTAACTTGGTTGAGAAATCTATTAAAGGAGTTATGATATTGCCAAAAGAAGAGCCAACCAGAAATTTTCATAGATAACAAATCAACAATTGCTTTGGCCAAAAACTAGTTTTCCACAACCAGAATAAAGCACATTGATACACATTATTATTATATTAGAGAGTGCATCAGAAGAAAGGAAGTATAGTTAGAGTGCGTGAAGACTCGTGATCCGGTAGCCAACATTTTCACTAAGCCTCTTAAAAAAGAAGAATTCACAAAATTGAGAGACCTGCTTGGAGTAACAAAATCAAGTTTAAGAGAGGATGTTGAAATATAAACTTGATTTTGGGTTTAACAATATTTAGGCATAGCCCAAATAAAAGCCAAATTTCTATAAAGTATTAATTACTACAATATTCTAGATAAATCAATTGTAGGAGATATTTAGAGAAGATTGAAGATACATTTAGAAAATATAAGAAATGAGTGTAATTGTAAAGAATATTCTAGAGAGTCATTTGTAACCGTTAAATAAAGAATGTGTTGCCAAAATCCTAGCCATTCATTTAGGAGTGACAACTAGGATAAATAAGAGGGATGTCCTTCGACTTGTATTAAGTCAAAAAAATAGAAGTGTCTAATAACACAAGTAGCCTCTTATCTCAATTCTCTCTTCCAAATTTCCTCCAACCTCCAAAAATCCTTTCCAACAGTGTATCATTGTATGAGTTAGTAGTAGTAGAAAGAGGAGGGCGATATTTGTTGGCTTCATCCCGTCTTTTAGGCTTATAGAACGTAGTTTGGGAGGGGGTGTCCACTAAAGTTGATGCCAAATCTTTGTTTTTGGAGGCATAAAAAAATGATGAAATTGTTAAGCAACTCTTAGAAAACAATACAATTTGACATTTTATAGTTGAGGAATTGATCTGAAGATTGATAAGCTTATTTGCTTGGACTAAAAAAGTTTGTTTAATTTTTTTAAAAAATGAAAATGGCTACAATTAGGTTTTTCTCCCAGCGTTACTAAAGTTTGATTGAAATGCCTTCAGATTTAAATTTCTAAATGGTTTGTTGAATTAGTGTTTAATTATCTCATAGGTTAACTTTCGCTCTTACTATTGATGCGTGACTACAATTGGTATGTCTGAAAGTGAAACCTAAACCTTTCCTTCACTAGAAGAAATATGGGCTTTAGTGTCAGGTGAAAAAAATGAAAATCTGGCTTTAATGTCATTTCTGAAAAGACGGATCATTAATGTCGGTTTTAAATCGACATTAATGATATTTCCATTTTTAATTTTTAAATTTTTTTTTATTATGTGAAAACTGACATTAAAGACCCTTCCCCTTTTTAATTTCTTTTTTAATTTTTTTAAGTTGTAAAAATTAAATTTCCCTCTCTCTCTTACTTTACCCATTCCTATCAAAATTTTCTCTCTCGATTTCGAATTTCCTTCTCCCTTCTCTTCTCATTCTATGACCTAAAACTCATCGTCGTCTTTGTGCCCATAATTCATCCCAATCGCCGTCGTGGCTAAAACTCTTCCTTCAAGTCTTTCCCAGTCGCCATTGTGCTTTGGCTATCGAGAAACGCCTCTGTTGTGCTCAATCATCTTCGACCATTCGCAGTCGCCCAGAACTCTTCCTTCAAGTCTTTCCCAGTCACAGTCGTCGTCGTGCTTCCGCCGCAAGAGTCCCTCGTGTCCAATCATCTTCAAATCCACCACCATAGCCACCACCGTGCCCAGCCATTGCAACCATCGCGTGCCCAGCCGTCATCTTCGGCTAGCACAGGGCAGACCAAGACAGAGGGCAACTCAACCCTTGAATACCAATCTGGTATTACTTCATCAGACATTGGACGAAAGGGAGTGGACTACAGAGGCCCTTTCGAGCCTTCTTCTGGAGGTTCAAAGAATTTTCATACGCTTTTTTTTTTAGGCATCAAAATAGATCATTGAATCAATCTTTAGTAGGTTCTAATTTCTGTTGTCTGCTTTTTGTTATTAACATATTGGTATGTGGATTTAGTTTGGTAAGAAAATGTAATGGTAAATAGAGAGTTGATTTGGAAGATATGAAGAGGAAGTGGGCAGTGGGTTAATGGAGATTGGGGTTTAAAGGTAAAGAAGGAAAGTACCAAAGAGAGTGAAGAAATGAAATAGTGAATGATAAATATAAAAGGTAACTACAAATAAGAGAAAGGGAGAGATTTAGTTTAGCATTGTTTGGAAATTGGAACGTAATATTCACTTCTCTATTTTCCTCAATTTAATTTAGGATTAACTTTTGAGACATTTTTCACTGACTTCGTGTTATTAACATATTGGTATCTGGATTAGTTTGGTAAGAAAATGTAATGGTAAATAGAGAGTGTTGATTTGGAACTTATGGAGATGTAGTGAGAAGTGTGTTAATGGAGATTGAGGTTAATAGGGTGAAGACTAGATTTATATTAAGTGTGTTATAGGGACGGTAAGTTCATCTTTTGTTTTTAAACATATAATAATTATTTGTGTTTTATTTCTATTTCTCTAATCTTAAAATGTTCTTATTAATTCTTATACTTTAGTTTATGTAGTAGTAATCTTTGTTTATTTCAAGTTTGGAAATTTATTTGACAAAGGTTTAATGTTGGAGACTACACTTGTAACATCTCGAACTCTAGGGTACCTTATTATATATATGTGTGTATATATATCTTTTTTTTTAGAAAAGAAGTTAAGGGAGAAAGAGATTTGGAAGGTTAAGATAATAATAATATACATTTAATAATATTGTTATAATTTTTTTTTAAATCATTAAGTTAAATAAAGAAAAAGGAAATAAAAAAAAAAAGAAAAGAAAATCAAAGATTTTCTTTCTCTCTCCTCTCTCTCTCTCTCTCGCACGTCCCTTCCCCGTTTTTCTTTTTCTTTCTTTTTCTCTTCCTCTTCCTCACATCTTCCAGCCGCCCCACCCCTCTTTTTCTTTTCATCTCCGATTCACGAAGCCGCCGACCGAAGGTTCTTCCACCGTTCAGATCCACGACAGCCACCGCCTCCCTCTGATTATGCTTTTGGGGTTGAGATGTTTATTAAAAATGGGTTGAAACATTCAAAGATGTCGAACGTCATGACTTGTCCTTGTTTAAAATGCGTAAATGCAAAGACTTTAGATGTGAATACAATTAGAGATCAATTATTTTTTTAACGACATCGAGTGGGGAAGAAATTCTTGTACAAACCATCACGTTCTTATGCAACAGTTGCTACTTGTGGCAATTCATGGTATTTTATGAAACATGTAAGACTTGTAATTGTTCGACTATGCTTCTTCTTTAATGCTATATGTAAGAAGACAGTTGGTTCATCACAATTAAAAGGAATGCAAGAAGATGTTGTTGTCACTCTATGCCTATTAGAGAAGTATGTTCCACCATCATTTTTTACCATAATGGTACACCTTGTTGTGCATCTCATAAGAGAAATTGAGTTATGTGGACCTGTTCATCTAAGGTGGATGTATCCTTTTGAACGATACATGAAAGTTTTGAAAAATTATGTGTGAAACAGAAATCGACCAGAAGGATGTATGGTAGAAAATTATATTGTTGAAGAGGCTATAGAGTTCTGTTCAAAATTTATGGTGGGTGCTAGCACTATTGGACTAAACTCATCTGTAATAAAAGCAGATTCAAACGTGGATAGATCATTATCAGCTTCTTCTTTTATCAGACCGATTAAGGAGCAGTTAGATCAAGCTCATCTTTACGTTATTCAAAATGTAAACGAAGTTCTACCATACATTGAGTACGTTCTAAATCCCATCTATTCTCATTTTACATAAGTTGGTTATGTAATTACCTAATAATTTTGTTATTTCTGACAGAAAAAATATGGAGAGTTTGTGTAAGCTTAACTCTGGTAAATATAGAAGTAAAAAATGGATTCAAGAAGAGCATAATCGAACATTCAGTCGGTGGTTGTCCACACGGGTAATTACTAGAACCATACACTTCCATGTTTATTTTAGATCTAAACTAATCAGATCCAATATATTTTGTAGGTTGCCCTCGCTCTCGAAGTTCCTAAAAATTCCATCACGCCTTCCTTAAGATGGATAGCTCATGGACCTTCTCCACATGTGGCTACATATTCTGATTACATGATCAATGGTTATTACTACCACACAAAAAGACGTCGATGATATTAGGAGAGTTCAAAATAGTGGAGTTAGTATAACAACCACTACAATGCAAGTGTCTAGTTCTAAAGACAAAAACCCAGTCATATCAGATATGACATTTTATGGCATAATACAAGAGATATGGGAGATTGATTACCATCAATTATCCTTTGTTTTATTTAAGTGTGATTGGGTTGATAATAGAAGTGGAGTCAAAGTGGACGAGCTTGAGTTTACCATTGTGGATCTCAAACGTATTGGACATAAATCAGACCCATTTGTTTTAGCCTCCCAAGCAAAACACATATTCTATGTGAAAGATTCTGCAAATCCTAAATGGTCAGTGGTTTTAACATCTCCACGTAGAACTATTGAAGAAGATTTCTTTGAAGATGAAATAGGAGATATGCTACTAGAGTGTGGTTATGGAGTTGTTCAAAAGATGCCCAATGTTGATACACCTCACGAGATTGATGATACAACTTCATCATATATTAGACATGATTGTGAGGGTAGATGGGTTGATAAGTAATAATTGTATAAATGTTTTATTAAGGTATGCCATTTACTTTCCTTTATAATAGATTTATGTTCAGAGATTGTAATTACTAAGCTTATTTTATGTCCTTACTTTGCTCACTAACGTGCTTACTAATACATATATGTTTTTTTTTGCAGATTCATAGATGGAGGAGTCACATACTTAAGTGAGGATGAAAGAAAAATGATTCCCCAAAGCAAGAAACAAATCATTCGCGCCATGTGGCCCAACGACTATGCCAGAGTTAGCATGTAAGAAACTGGGCAACGGTTGCCCGTTCAATTTAATGAACATGGGCAACTTGTAAGAGCTATATCTAAGAAAATTCAAAGTTACATTGGTGTGTGTGTTCGACAACAGATTCCTATCACATACAAATCTTGGAAACAAGTTTCGAATGAGTTGAAAGATAAAATCTACGATTGTATATCGGTATGAATTCTATAATTACATTTTTCTTACAATGTAGTTTGATTTCCCTAAGTCTAAATATTTTTTTCTTTTTTCTTGTGTAGATGTCGTTTGAGTTATATCCCAATGTTAGACATTCTATCCTAATGTCTGCATCTAGAAAGTATCGAACTTTCAAAACTACGTTAACTCTTCTGTATATACTTTCGTTTAAGGATCAACCATCATGTTTGTAGTTTCCTCCTAAGATCTATTCTCATATTAATCAAGAAGATTGGAAATCCTTTGTGGACGCTAGACTGACTGAAGAATGTGAGGTAAATAAATTTAATTACATGTTAACTTTAATGTTGGTTTGGTATGTAACTACAAACTAATTTTTTGTATAGGATTATAGTCGTATTCAAAGGGAAAGAAGATCAAAATGCATATACAATCATCACATTGCTAGTAAGGGATATGAAAATCCTGCCGAAGAATTAGTAAGTATTTCTAATTGAATGAAATAATTTATCTTAATATGTTTATGCTAATTAAATATATATCTTTGGTTGCATAATATAACGTGTGATCTTTCCTATCGTTCAACTCTTTGGAAAGAAGCAAGAAAAGGAAAAAACAATGATTATTTTATGATGCTACTCGAGATTGTGTCTCTCGAATCGTAAGTTTGCTTGCGATTTACTTATATACAATATTTAATCTTTTGTTAACTTAGTTAATGATGAATACTTGTATTGTTCTATAGGATGCATTAGCTGAAACACATAGAGATGAGGACATATTGACTGAGTCATTGGGCTCTAAGGAGCATGGTGGACGTGTACGTGGCATGGGTGGTTTTGTCTCTCAATCACTATATTTCAAGACAGTGAAAGGGAAAGAGAAAATTGCAAGTTCTCAAGTTGTAGAAGATGACTCAAAAAAGCAAAAGTTACAAAAAGGGTCATAATCACTTGAGATCGTCCATCAGAAGTGTTAACATAGATCTCTATGCCGATGAGGATTTGGGCAACACACCTATGAACGAAGAAGTGAAGGTAATTAACTTTGTTGTCACTTTTAAAATTTTAATGTTTATAGGATAAATTGTTCTTAATGATGCTTTTAATACTTGTAAAGTAAACACCGTGCAAATTGGCTATAGGAACAATTAATAATATTGTTGCAATAGCAACCGTACTTGATGATAGCAATGGTGGTCCCAATGTTAAAATCTTGGTGGACTTGCTCATAGGAGGAGATTGTAGTTTACCTATTCCAGTGAAGGGCAAGATAGAGACTTTAAATCAAGCATTAGGTAATATTGTTGAATGACCTCGTTGACTTGTTTATGTGCTATTGAAGCTTTGATATTTATTTGTGATTGTATTTTAGGTTTTGATATTATTTTGTTTGTGCTTGGAGCATTCAACCCCAAAGGATGTTCTGTATTCTTCAAATTACATAAATGTTAATGGAACCATTAAGCTCTTATATGGACATGTCGTGAACAATATGAAGGATGTAGATATGGTTCGCATCCTAATGAACGAGCTAATATTCGGTAAAAACAAATTCATTTATTTAGCTCGTTAGGACTTGCTCCATTATTGCGGCATGGTAGAAATAGGCTATATGTGCATCCTAGCATACATTACGTAAGTAAACATCTTTTACTCATCTTTATGTCCAATACTATAGCTATAGTTATTTTGTTCCTTTTTAACTACGGTTGCTTTTACTTAGATATCTTTGGGATGAATGTGATTGTGGAAGCAAGTTTTTTGTTATGACCAAGCAAAAATAACATCACATATCAAGGATCGTGATCTCCGATCCAGAAATTTTGCCAACCAGTTAGAAGCGGCTACCTTGGAACAAATAGTTCTAATTCCGTATAATACTGGGTAAATAAATAAGATTAACACATTATTATGTGTTTTCATTGAGGTTAAATGTATACTCACATTGAAGATGTTTATTGTAGTTTTCATTGGATGTTGCATGTCATCGATCTTCGAGAGAACTGTGTTTATGTTTTGGACTCTCTTCAAAGTAAAGTTAACGAAGACATCCATGGAGTCATAAATGTGACTTATGATTTACTTCTTATTTGACTTCATTGTCTTCTAATTCTAATGTTTCCAAATGTATAGAGGATTAAAAACATGGCAAGCTAAGCATGATTTACAACATTATCGGTCAAATCCGAAATGGAAACCTATAAAGGTAATTTGCATTGACACATAATTATTTTCAATGAAACATAAGAATAATTTGTATGTAATTTATATACATGCAGTGTCCTCGTCAATTGGATTCGGTTGGGTGTGGGTATTATGTCCAAAAGTATATACATGAAATCGTGCATATTTCTAGTACTCCCATCACTAGCCTTGTAAGTTTCTACTTTCACTTTTTATATGTTACAAATTACATAAATTATCTAAACTTATTCTTTTCATACCTTTCTTTTTACGTAGTTTAATACAAAAAAGTGCATATACGCAAGAGGAGATTGACGAGATTCGAACAAAATATGCAAGCTTTGTTAGCCGATTTGTGTAAGCTTTTACACTTTTTTTGTAGTATATAAGTTACTAGTACTAATACTAATTGTTTTAATATATAAGCTACGAGATTCTAGTACTACTTGTTGTACATACTTTAATTTTGAGGTTTTCTGCTTGTAGTAGTTTATGAATAAGTGTTGTATTGTAGTGTTTTAGGTGTTGACTTTAGAGTGTATTTGTTGTAGTACTATGTGGAAAGTGTGTATTAGTGGAGGAATTTGTTGTACACATACTTTAATACTTTACATATTATTTACTTGATTGATATGTGTATTTTTGTAGTATTATGAAAGTGTGGAAAAGTGTATTTTTGTAGTTTTCCATGGAAGTGTGGAAGTGTATGTGCTGGTTTTGTGGCCTCTTACCATGTTGAATTCTATAGCTAGAAATAGTATTAGTTTGCCATTGGATGTGTGGAAGTGTATGCTGGTTTTGTAGGGGTTGATCTTCCTTGTAGGTGAAATGGAAATATTGGTTTGCCATGGAAGTGTGGAAATGTATGTGTTGGTTTTGTAGGTTTCTTACATGTTGAATTCTATAGCTAGAAATAGTATTAGTTTGCCATTGGATGTGTGGAAATGTATGCTTGTTTTGTAGGTGTTGATCTTCTTCCTTGTAGGTGAAATGGAAATATTGGTTTGCTATGGAAGTGTGGAAAAATGTATATATGTTGGGTTTTTAGGTGTTGAATTCTGTAGCTAGAAATATTATTAGTTTGCATCGAAGTGTGGAAGTGTATGTGCTGGTTTTGTAGGTTTGAATTCTATATAGCTAGAAATAGTATTAGTTTGCCATTGGATGTGTGGAAGTGTATGCTTGTTTTGTAGGTGTTGATCTTCTGCCTTGCAGGTGAAATATGGAAGTAATATATAAGGTTTGCCATGGAGTGGTAGACAGCTAACAATCATGCAACAATTATTTTTTATACTTTTTTAATATTCGATGACGAACATTTCATGTCGTAATTCGTAACAAATAATGTCGATTTCGACACCATGAAAAATAATTAAAATAAATAAATTAAAAAAACAAACAAGGCTTTGATGTCGGTTTAAAAACGACATTAAAGGAAAACCAACAATAAAGGTCAACAATTACGCCATAAAAAATGTTGATTTAAAACCGACATCAGTGGCCATCAATGATGCATTTGATGTCATTTTTAAACTGACATCAAAGCAAAAATGACATTAAAGGCCTTTAATAACGCTAGCATAGATGTCAATTCCGAACTGACACCAAAGGCCATTAATGTCGGTTCTAAACTGACAATAAAGAGCAAATTTCTTCTAGTGCTTGCTCCATATTATAAGTAGATTTTCATTTAGCTAACTGCTAAAGTGAACTTATGGACTTCCACTTAGGGTTCAGTCGTTATATTCTCGATAGTCGAGCCCCATATTATTCTCGATAGCCGAGCCCCATATTGTTTGCAATGGAATGAGTCCTCACATTATAACCCTTGAGGAGACGAACATGAGAGCTTTTCCCTTCTCGTAACACGAAGAAGTGAAAGATTAGCTCTATTACTTGTCACCAGAAAGCCCTAGAAGAGTGAATATCACGCTTTGGAGAATGCGAAATGGACTATGAACTGTGCAGAAGTTTTGCAAATGAAACCTCCCTTTCTCAGTTTATCTCCTCATGTTTGTCCCTTGTGTTTGCATGCTTTAGAAGATTTACATCATATTTTCTTCTCCTGCCTACATGCAAAGAAGTGTTGGTTTTGGCTTACTTGGCTATCTTCATTTGAATTGGATTTTCGACTATAGATTTAGGAGAACGCGGTCCAGCTTATTTCATGTCCCATTCTCAAGAAGAAACCAAGATTGATTTGGTTAAATGCAGTAAAGGCCATTTTACCAGAAATTTGGTTTGAACATAATCAACTAACATTTCAAAATAAAGCTTTCTCTTGGACAACTCGAGTCGAAATGGCTAGAATCAATGCTTCTACTTGATGCTCTCTTTCAAAAGACATCAAAGATTTCTCCATACAAGATATAAGTCATAACTGGCCGACTTTCATTTTTAATTCTTAGTCCACTACTGTACTCTTATTTTATTTCTTTTGGATTTCTAGCGGTCTTAAATCTATGTTGTATAGTTATTGGGCAGTTTGTATGATCTATTCTAAACCTTGTCGTTGGTTTAGTCTTTTGGTTTAAGTCTCGATATGGTGAGAACGCTAAGTGGGTGTCAACCTAGATGAGATGTCCGAGTGCACTAGCTGATCCTAGGGCTTCTTTGTATTATCTTTTGTCTTGTCTACTCATTTTCAGCTTAATGAAGAGGCTCCTTTCCTATTTCAAAAAAAAAAAAAAAAAAAAAGGTAAATGTGTGATTCTTATAAAGTAAATTATCCTACAGATTAAAAGTTTGAACTTAGACTATTCCAAGTGCTTCACCAAATCTTAAATATTTGAACCAAGTGCACCAACTTTGCACAACACAACAATGTAAAACACATTAACTACTTTCTCTTTTATGCACATTATATATCAAAATAAAAATATTAGAAGGGAAAAAATGGAGAGAAAAAAAACATACTAACAACGATAAAATATAATAAGCTTCAATCGAAGAGAGAAGGTTTGAAGAACATAATTCAAAGGTTCCCAAAATCATATCATAATTAGAAAGCCAATACCAACCACCAATTCAAAGAGAACACCTAATTTACCATACAAAAGTCTAAATATAATTTTTTTTTTTAATCTTGTGTTTTAGTGTATGATGCAAGTGAAGCAAAACAATATTACAATATAAGATCTTTTTACCCTGATATTTATTAATCAACTAAGAAAAATTTGCGTTCAAAGTTGACCAAGAATCCAAGACTTTCAATCGGCAAAGGTAATATTCTGAACATGGTAGTTGGATGTGTTCCCTTTAGCATACTATCTTAAATAATCACTTTTTGTTATTTAAGAAAAACTCCATTTTCTCTTATTACGGAAAAAGGATTTGATAATAGGTAAGTATAATTTAATAGAAATTCTAACTAAAGAGAACTAATTATAAAAGAAAATAACGTCTAAAAGGAATAATTAAAAAAATAACTAAGGCAACTATACAATACAAATCTACACTTGGTAATCACAACTTTCGATCTTCCTTGTATGGAGTAACATTTTAAAGAGGCCGAACTAAGATAAAGATCTAAGCGAAAACTTCATCGATGGCATAAGAAAGATGGATGGAAACCTTATAATGATACATATTCTTACAAATCCAGATGTACGGGTGCTCGTGTGTGTTCAATAAAGTAAATAATAGAAAAAATTTCAAGCAAAAACCAAGCATAATAAATTTCTATGACCATTAAGACATCCATATTCTTATCGCTTCTCTCCCACGTTTCACGAAGGCCCTCAGCCATCTGCCAATTCCATTTGAATTATTTTTGATAAAGCCCATTAAAAAAAAAAGTTCAAAATGCACTTTGAGACCTAAAATGACAACCAAGTATGCAAGTGAAACAAACTTAGTCTTAAACAAGTCTCAAAATGGCAATCAAGTGGGTAAGGTCAACAAACTTAATATCTAAAATTTACATATACTTTAAAATTTATTTCTTCTCTTTTCATTTTTTTTCTCATATTTCATTTCTCAAGATTTAAATAGTTTTTTTGTTTTATCTGTACTTTTTTTGATAGGTTATGAGTTATGAGCTTATAGTTTAGCATTGTTAGGTCGTTTTGAAAATTCAAGTGATACTCCAAGGTTATTCTTGGAATATTCTTTTACATTATATTTGTTAAATCACTATTTAATTTATTAAGAGCTTGATAAATAACCACTAAACTAAAACCATAGAGGATAATTGATAGACCACTAGTACATGTTCTATCACTAACTAACAGACGGTAAAACTTTGTTATATTTGTGAATATCTTCAGCAATTTTATCATTTAAGACAATTTTTCGTATAATATCGACATGAACATCGTAAGAAAACTCAAATTAAGTAAGTTAAATTAAAAAAAAAAAATTGTATGAATGTTTCGAGAACCATTAATTATAAATTCAACATTTTTGAATGAAAAATTGGATTGGTTTGTGGTGACGGCTAACATGCATGTCTAACAATTATTTTTCAATTTCTAATACTTTCATCCATTGCCAAAGTTGGAAACTAATGTTCACAATTTTTTTTATCTTATTAAATGAAATTTCACATTTCTTGAAAATTATGGATTATAATTATTTGAAAAACAAAATATATTTTTTTTGCTTGACAATTTTATCTCAGTTTTTGCAGTAAAATTTGATTTTTTTAGTCTAAATTTTAAAAACAAAATATTTGTTTTAGTTATAAAGAAATTGTTTTGGGTTTTAAATGAGCTTTATCACAAATAATTCAAATATATATTAAATGGGTTTTTCTTCACTAAATCCTTTATAGTTTTTCCCTCATCTCCCCTTCTCTCTCACTCACGTTTCCCTCAATCAAATATGAATCCTACGGCTGGAGTTTTATGAAAAAAGCCAAAGCCCCTTATTGGATTTGAACCGATGACTTACGCCTTACCATGACGTTACTCTACCACTGAGTTAAAAAGGCCTATTTGATTCAATTTCTGAGTAAGCCACTAGCCACGATGAGTCTAGTGTATATAATTCTTATAAATTATAAATAATAAGATATGTACATAAATATATCTTATCTAATGAGTATAGGTAAAATGGTTTTTTATATTGGATTTATCAATGCAATGAATTGTTTCATCATAAGACCGATCCCTAATTAAATTGACGAGCCTCATCCTAACGAAATGAACTTGATTCATACATGTACACACACGAATTGAACATAGATACATTCATCGAATCGTTGATAAAGCAATTCTACTTGGCGAGGAAAAAATTTTCAATAACTTGTTGATCCCTATCCCCAGATTTTAAAGATTTTTTTTTTTTGAATATTTATTATTTTTGTTTATTTTAGACATTTCTTCTAATCACTATTTTCATTTGATATTCTATAATAAGTAATATAACTATATATTCCAATTTGCAAATTTATGTATATTATTTAAATTAAATAAATAAAAAAAAGAAATTAAATAAATAAATAAATAATGCAATTGAATTTTAAATAAAAGAATTTCTTCCCCTACTTCTTCTCTAACGGCTCTTTCTCTCTACTTTCTCGTCCTCTCCCCTTCTCTTATCTTCTTCGTCTTCCTCAAAATCGCGATTCACGGCCATCTTCTTCTCCTAGCCCTAACAGCGCTGGATTTCTCAACTGTCGATCGAGTGACAATCATGCCTGCCTGCTTGACAAAGCCTTTTCGGTCTACCAATAAAGGAAAAGCGATTGCTGGTGACACGAAAGCTGTGCTCGACGCTCTTTTTCCTATTCCACTGCGCGTCGTGGTCTTTCCCTTGCTCTTTGGATGACTACTGTGGACGAAGAGCACAACTACTTCCAGTCTCTGGTCGATAAGTACCCAAGGAAGGTAAATTCCAGCGGAGAAAGTCGAGAGCTCCTTAGTTGATCACAAATCCTTCCAAATTCTTTGTTCGTAGACTAATTTGAAATCCTTCCAAATTCTTTGTTCGTAGACTAATTTGAAATCCTTCCAATATGGATCCATGCTGTCTTTTATATCCATAAGATACCAATTAGATTGTGTTAATTATTGTTTATAAGAAAATATTTGTGTGCAGAGTTGCAGTGGGTAAATCTTAATGGCTGCCAGAAAATTGGTTCCGGATATATTACTCTCAACACAAAGTATTTTTTATCAGTTTACTTCCCATCGGGTATTTGCTCTTCCTATGCTTTATCCTTATCCCATCTTTCTCCGCTCTAGTCTTCATAGGATGGATTTCTGTGGTGTAAATTTATTCATCTACTTTGTTTGATTTATGGTTGCATTTAGGGAGAAGGTAAATTACATAAGCCAAAGTAGTTATGGAAAACATCTCCAATTTACAGCAAGTTAAAGAAAAAAAAAGAAGAGAAAAACAGCAGTTCAAAAAAACTGGGCATCTTGCTTCTTTCTTATTGATGTATGTAATTTACAAAAGGTTTGGTGGAACACCTACAACAATCTTTTTGAACTTTTTGGTAGGTTATGAATTACGAACTTGTATTGAATATTTGTTAGGTCGTTTTAATAATTCAAGTGATGCTTAGAAAATGCAACCGAGCTTAAACAATTCTGCACATTTTTCTAAAATTTTTAGTTTAACCTTTTTAATAAAATTCGATGGAAATTCTTGTTTTCTTTTTTGTAGGAATAAAGGAAAATGAAATATAACCAAACTTGGGATCTTTGCAAGCAAGCTTCCATGAAGAAACTAGGTTACAAGGGGAGGTCTTCTGTTCTCCTTTTCTTTTTTTTTTCCATCCGTAGAATCTTGCTTAAAATGCTTTTGAAGGACAATGCATATTTTTTAAGTGGGGGGTGGGGTTGTAGCCTTGCACATTCCATGTCCTTTGGGAAATTTTCATTTTGCAAATTTTGCTAAAAATGTCAAAATTTAGAAACTTTTGCAATGCTCTATGCTTAGAATAAGTACCATGTCTACTTCGCTTTTTAGCATAAAAAAGCATGTATGCCTAACGCATGAGAACGGAGCTCGGATTTGTGATTGTATTTGTTCTTTGAATATGTTACATATGTTGAAAATGCATATATTGATAGCTTAGAAATGAGTAGAACACTTGGTTCATTTTCTGAATATTGTGAATTATGTACATAATAATATGTGCGGTTCTCTTTTTTATCTCAATTTTAATCCCCTTTTTTGCCATATTCTAATGCCTTTTTTATATTAATTTTAAATCCCTCTTTTGGCCATACACATTTGTATAAGATTGTTTGAAAGCAAAATATGATTGTTAGGTCAGGTAGAAAGCAAAGTCGGCAAGTTCTTAGAGTTCTTCACCCAACATAACAGCCGATAGAAACAAAACAATACGACCAAGCTGCTAAGGGTTGCAAAACCCGACCCCCGCCTAGTGGGTCACTAGAGTTCCCCAGCATGGCAGCCGGTAGAGAGGGAGCGAGAAAAAAAAGAGGGAGCCAAGCCAGCCGCTTAGGTCAAGTAAAATGCGTGCCGAGATCCCCCGGTTTCAGAGTTTTCGTGGGGATCCTCTCCGCTTTTATTGCCTAAGCAAAACCCGATCCCGCCTAGTAGGTCCTTAGATTTCTTCACCAAGCATGGCAGCCGGTAGAGAGGGAGAGAGAAAAAAAAGAGGGAGCCAAGCCAGCCAGCCGCTTAGATCAAGTAAAATGCGCGCCGAGATCCCCCGGTTTCAGAGTTTTCGTGGGGATCCTCTCCGCTTTTCTTGCCTAAGCAAAACCCGACCCCCGCCTAGTAGGTACTTAGAGTTCTTCACCCAGCATGGCAGCCTGTGAGAGGGAGCGAGAAAAAAAAAAGGGAGCCAAGCCAGCCGCTTAGGTCAAGTAAAACGCGCGCCGAGATCCCCCGGTTTCAGAGTTTTCGTGGGGATCCTCTCCGCTTTTCTTGCCTAAGCAAAACCCGATCCCGCCTAGTAGGTGCTTAGAGTTCTTCACCCAGCATGGCAGCCGGTAGAGAGGGAGAGAGAAAAAAAAGAGGGAGCCAAGCCAGCCGCTTAGGTCAAGTAAAATGCGCGCCGAGATCCCCCGGTTTCAGAGTTTTCGTGGGATTGATCATTCAATTTCAGCAAACCCACTTGTTATAGTCAAAAGCATATTTAAGTTGACAATGGTTAGAAGATATAATATTACATTTACCTCATCACATCTCTTTGTTCTTCCAACAACCATTAAGAAAAATCCCTGTAAACCGAACCCCATGTATTCCCTTTTCTCCTCACTCGCCAGAATTTTGCCCACTCTCCAAACAAAATCATTTCAGCCTTATTTTTGTTCACTGCCCATTTCCAAAAATTTCATTTCCCTCTGAAAATCTTTGTCGATGGCCAAACTTGTGGCTGGGAACCGAATGTTCTCGATCATGTCCAGTGCTGAACCTCCCGATGGACTGCAAGGATCAGGGGTTAATGTTGGTTTTTCTATTTTTGTTGGTTAGAGTTCGTGTTCTGTTTTTTTTTTACTTTGAGTTAAATCCTTTGTATTTGAAGAAATTAAAGTTATGGGATGTGATGCATGTTGGCAGGGAGCTGATTCCTTAAAAGTTGGTTAGTGTTCTTTTTCTGTTTTTTTTTTTTTTTACCTTGAGCTAGTTACATTGTTTTTGAAGAAATGAAAGTTATGGGATGTGATGCATGTTGGTTGGTAGGGAGCTGAATCCTTTCTTAGGAACGTTTTGGGGAGCATGGAGGCTGTTTATTTGAGTTGGAAGCCTGCTGCAAAATCTGTTTTGGAGTTTGTTCGATCTGTCCATGATGATACAAATTTGTTATGATCATACTGCATTTTGAAGTTTTGGGGTATTTTTCTTCCATTTCTTTTCTTCTTCCAATTTCTGCTTATCTTTTTATTCTTTCTTCTGTATATTATTTTCTAATGGTCACTTGTTGTGCAATGTCTTTCTTTTAAGTCATTGGCTACTTTATAAAGAGAAGAACAAAGTGAACTATGTTATCTTTCTACTCTTTCTACCCCATTTCCGTAAAGAAGCAAGAAAACAACTAACAGGCAGATCAATCTGCTTAAACATTCAATTGGCCATTTAGTCTTTTGGGTTTTAACATTCTGCCATTCTTGTCGTTGCTCTTAAATCTCCTCACAATCTCTTTGTTAAATCCCTGTTAACCGAACCCCATGTCTTCCCTTTTCTCCCCATCGGCCATAATTTTTCCCACTCCCCAAACAAAATCGTTTCAACCTTATTTTTCTTCACCACCCATTTCCAAAATTATCATTTCCCTCCGAAATCCTTTGTCGATGCCGAAACCTGCTGATAGGAATCCATTGTTCTCGATCTTGTCGAGTGCCGAACCTTCCAATACACTGCAAGGATCAAGGATCAAGGGTTAAGGTTTATTTTTTAGTTATTGTTCTGTTTTTTTCTGTTTTGATTTCATTGCATTGTTTTTGAATAATTTAAAGTTATGGGTTGTGATGATCCTTTCTTAGAAACAATTTCCCAGTCCTGGAGGCTGCTTATGTGAGTCAGAATCACACTGTAAAATCCATTTTGGAGCTTGTTCGATCTATTGATGGTGATACTAATTGGTTATGATCCTATTGCACTTGCAACTTTTAGGGTATTTTTCTTCCATTTCTTTTCTACTTCCAATTTCAATTTCAATTTCTGCAAATTTTTTAGTTTTTCATATGTATATTGTTTTCCAATGGTCATTTGTTGTGTGGTGTCTTTCTTGTAAGTCATTGGTTACTTTGTAAAGAGAAACACATTATGCACTATGTCATCGTTCTACTCTTTCTGCAAAATTTCCATAAAGAAGCAAGAAAACAGCTAGCAGGCAGATCAAACTTCCTTAAACATTCAATTGGCCATTTCGCCATTTTGGATTTAACATTCTGCATTTGTGTCGTTACCCTTAAATCTCCTCACATCTCTTTGTTCTTCCAACAATCGTTAAGAAAAATTCCTGTAAACCGAACCCCATGTATTCCCTTTTCTCCTCACTCGCCAGAATTTTCCCCACTCTCCAAACAAAATCATTTCAGCCTTATTTTTGTTCACTACCCATTTCCAAAAATTTCATTTCCCTCTGAAAATCTTTGTCAATGGCCAAACCTGTGGCTGGGAACCGAATGTTCTCGATCATGTCCAGTGCTGAACCTCTCGATGGACTGCAAGGATCAAGGGTTAAGGTTGGTTTTTCTATTTTTGTTGGTTAGAGTTCGTGTTCTGTTTTTTTTTTTTACTTTGAGTTAAATCCTTTGTATTTGAAGAAATTAAAGTTATGGGATGTGATGCATGTTGGCAGGGAGCTGATTCCTTAGAAGTTGGTTAGTGTTCTTGTTCTGTTTTTTTTTTTTTACCTTGAGTTAGTTACATTGTTTATGAAGAAATGAAAGTTATGGGATGTGATGCATGTTGGTTGGTAGGGAGCTGAATCCTTTCTTAGGAACGTTTTGGGGAGCATGGAGGCTGTTTATTTGAGTCGGAAGCCCGCTGCAAAATCTGTTTTGGAGTTTGTTCGATTTGTCCATGATGATACAAATTTGTTATGATCATACTGCATTTTGAAGTTTTGGGGTATTTTTCTTCCATTTCTTTTCTTCTTCCAATTTCCGCTTATCTTTTTATTCTTTCTTCTGTTTATTATTTTCTAATGGTCACTTGTTGTGCAATATCTTTCTTTTAAGTCATTGGCTACTTGTTGTGAAATGGTGTCACTTCTTAGGAACGTTTTGGGGAGCATGGAGGCTGTTTATTTGAGTCGGAAGCCCACTGCAAAATCTGTTTTGGAGTTTGTTCGATCTGTCCATGATGATACAAATTTGTTATGATCATATTGCATTTTGAAGTTTTGGGTATTTTTCTTCCATTTCTTTTCTACTTCCCATTTCTGCTTATTTTTTATTCTTTCGTATGTATATTATTTTTTAATGGTCAC
This sequence comes from Cucumis sativus, assembly GCF_000004075.3. Taxonomy (NCBI): domain Eukaryota; kingdom Viridiplantae; phylum Streptophyta; class Magnoliopsida; order Cucurbitales; family Cucurbitaceae; genus Cucumis; species Cucumis sativus. The sequence continues at coordinate 90,326 of NW_022279562.1, read as the reverse complement.
TTGTTGTGTAGTGCCTTTCTTTTAAGTCATTGGCTACTTTGTACAGAGAAGAACAAAGTGAACTATGTTATCGTTCTACTCTTTCTACCCCATTTCTGTAAAGAAGCAAGAAAACACCTAACAGGCATATCAATTTGCTTAAACATTCAATTGGCCATTTAGTCTTTTGGGATTTAACATTGTGCCATTCTTGTCGTTGCCCTTAAATCTCCTCACAAACTCTTTGTTCTTCCAACAATCATTGAGAAAGATCCCTAGAATCGGAGCCCCATGTCTTTCCTTTTCTCCACGCCGGCCAGAATTTTGCCCACTCTCGAAACAAAATCTTTCCAACCTTATTTTTCTTTACAACCCATTTCCAAAAAATTCATTTCGCTTTTTGGAAAATCATCGTCTATGCCGAAACCTGCATCTTGGAACTGATTGTTCTCGATCAAGTTCAGTGCTGAACCCCCGAATGGACTGCAAGGATCACGGGTGAAGGTTTATTTCTTTCTTATCGTTGGTTAGAGTTTTTGTTTTGTATTGTACTGCCTTGACTTAATTCCATTATTTTTGAAGAATTTAAAGTTATGGGTTTTGATGATCCTTTCTTAGGAACGTTTTGGCAAGACTGTACACTGCCTATCTGAGTCGGAATCCCACTGCAATATCCATTTTGGAGCTTATTCGATCAGTTCATGTTGGTACAAATTTTTTATGATCATAATGCATTTGGAAATTTTGGGGTATTGTTCTTCGTTCCATTTTTTTTTCTACTTCCAATTTCATTTTTAATTTCTGCATATTTTTTATTCTTTCTTATGTATATTGTTTTCTAATGCTCATATGTGGTGCAATGTCTTTCTTTTAAGTCATTGGTTATTTGGTGAATAGAAAAACAAAGGGAACTATGTCATCGTTCTACTGTTTCTACGACATTTCCATAAAGAAGCAAGCCAGATCAAACATTCTGCCATTCTTTTGGTTGCCCTTAAATCTCCTCACAACCTCTTTGTTCTTCCAACAATCATTAAGAAAAATCCCTGTAAACCGAACCCCATGTCTTCCCTTTTCTCCTCACCGGCCGAAATTTTTCCCACTCTCCACACAAAATCCTCTCAACCTTATTTTTCTTGACTACCCATTTCCAAAATTTTCATTTCCTTGGAAATTCTTTGTCGATACCGAAACCTGCAGCTGGGAATCGATTGTTGTCGATCATGTCCCCGGTGCTGAACCTCCCAATGGACTGCAAGGATCAACGGTTAAGGTTTATTCTTTTGTTATCGTTGGTTTGACTTCTTGTTCTGCTTTTTTCTGCTTTGATTTAATTGCATTGGTTTTGAAGAATTTAACGTTATGGGTTGTGATGCATGTTGATAGCAAGCTGAATCCTTTATTAGGAATGTTTTGGTGAGCATGGAGTCAGTTTATCCAAGTCAGAATCCCACTGCAAAATCTGTTTTGGGGCTTGTTCGATCTGTTCATCATGATACAATTTGTTGAGATCATATCGCTTTTAGAACTTTTGGGGTATTTTTCTTCCTCCCATTTCTTCTACTTCCAACTTCATTTTTATTTTATGGATTGATCATTCAATTTCAGCAAACCCACTGGTTATGGTCAAAAGCATATTTAAGTTGAAGATATAATATTACATTTACCTCGTAAGTTTTTGGATGAATTGGTGATTTAACATGGTCTAGAGTGGATAGTTTAGGAGGCTGTTAGGCCACCATTGTTGCAGGGTCCCCTTCTAAAGCGATCTGAAACAGTAAACTAACGCATTGCAACTCTTTCTGTCTTTCCTTTTGTTTTGAATTGATGGTTACTGCTTAATTGCGCTGCCTTTAGGTCTTCCATTTAAATCGTTCTGACTGTTTTAGTGATATTTGAAGACTTAATTAAATCACCTAGAAGTACTTATTAAGATTAGGACGTCGGGATTTGTGATTTCAAGGAGATTAGAAATGTGAGAAATGCCCATGTTCGTGATCTAACTGTCGGCATATTTGTGTTTATGAATATGGCCGTCGATGTGATAGTATTCTCAGACTGTTTTGTAGTGCGCATATGCAGAATTGTGGTCACATTTGGTCAGCCTTCTATTTTCTGCGTTTCTGTTCTTAGACAGCATTTTTTATGGCAATGAGCCTTCATTGTAGCAAATCTGATTTTCTCTATTACAATGTTTGCAGTTGAGGAATTGGAATGAGCGATGGGTAGTTTTGGACCCAACAACAGGGAAAATGGAGTAACCATACGTCCCATTTACACTGTTTTTGGTCCTTCCTTGCTTGGTTCAATGTAGTAATATGTTGGTGGAAACAGCTCATTTCTAATGCTGCTGCCGATGGTGATGGGGTCAATGGACCTCTGCCAAGAGTGTTCATATCACAAATTGTTGTGGATTAGTTGAGTAAATAAACTCAGGTGCGTTTCACCGAATTCTCGATATGCAGAAATCTGAATATATTTTTTCCTTCTGAAATTTGGCTACAAGCTGTATCTTGGTGCTGCAGTAAGTGTATTGTTAGCGATGTAGTAGGCATAAGGTGGGAATAGGATGCATTTTGTGTTTTATCCATTTAAGTTTTTGGTTTATGCAACAAAACCTTAGCTTGAATTACAACTTCATATCATTTTTCCTACTGCATTCAGTACATAATCAGAAGATACACTGAATGTTCTTGCATTGGGAAGAAGCATGCTGCTTTGGCTGGTTCTCTGGGTTCCTTCACATGGGAAAAGCCTTTGCATTCAGAGTTTGAGCAATTAGCAAGGCTTTTAATCTCCCATGACTCTGAAACTTATGTTATTTAGGTCACCATATTATCGTGGAGAATGAACCAAATTTCATTTCTGAATTGTGATTTCACCAAGAATTTGAAAACAAAAATGCATATTGTTTTCTTTCTGATTCTTTTTTATTGCGTATTATTTTTTATTGGTCATTTACCTCCCACAGATGACATGAATAGCGCCAAACAACTACAAAGAGAACTGCCACACTCCTATAATTGCTGCTAACCTACCTAACTAAGAATATACGACAATCTCGAAAATGTGCCAATGAGAGACATCATCAGATCCAGAGATCAAGTTTGCCAAGAACTACTCATAGTAGAATTTGCAAATATGTGGTGCAAACTGAGCCAAGAATAGACAACTCCAACCTTTTTGGAATAGACGTGGTTATCAACCTTTTGACTCTCTTCTTCTTTTCTTTCCTGACTTGGATTCACTGCCCTGATCATTGGATGAATTTAGTGACTTTCCCTTTGGGTTCTCCATTGTTTTCCCAGAAGTTGATGAATGCTTCACATCTCCACTTTCTTTTTCTTTTGCTTTTGAAGATGTGAACTTAACCTTGGTGGAGAGATTGGTATTATTAGACTTATCGCCTGTTTTGGTAGACTTGCCTTTTGAAACAGGAGTTTTTGGGGTTTCTTGTTTGGACTTCCCCGTCTTCGATACATCTTGCTTGTTGGACTTTGCAACAGCGGCAGGTGTGGATGTCTCATCGTCCTTAGATTTGCTAGTCTTGTTGGATTCGGCATCATCATTCTTCGACTTGCCAGCGATTTTTGGACCTGTGCTACCAAGTTTACTTCCAATTTCAAGAGTGCCTTGATCCTTTGATTTACTTCCAATTTTTGGAGGCTGGTTTCAGCACAGGTGTGGTTTCCTTTTTATCATCATCACCTGACAATCTTTTCACGTTTTTTCCAGAAATAGATTTAGCTGATCCCTTCTTTCTCTTGACCTCTGATTGTTTTAAAGAACTCCCCCCACTCTTGCTGGTTCCATCACCCTTCCTAACAGACTGCTTCAATGTCTTAGTTTCAAAATCACTTGTAGTGTCATTAGTTTACATTTACATTTACGTTGAAGATATAATATTACATTTACGTCATTAGTTTTTGGATGAATTGGTGATTTAACATGCTCTAGAGTGGATAGTTTAGGAGGTCTGTTAGACCACCATTGTTATTTTACTTATAATAGAAGAAAGGAAAGTAAGGCACGTTAGTAATCAACACAGTTACTTATTCAAAAGGATGACAGTTATCTAAAACAGGAAGTTAAATGGATGAGAGGGAGATGGGAAAGGGCAGGCAGTTTTTAGTAAAAGGAAGGGCCTGCCAGAATTGTTCTGGTTTTAATTGTAGTATTTTGAATTGTGTTTATTTCTGTTTTGGATTAGGAGGGTTTCTTTGCTTGTTGTTTGTAATTTCTCTGTAATTTTCTTTCTATTGCAACTTTAAGTCTCAAATATCAATATAATAGAAACAGTACATAAGTGTTCTATCAAGGTTGTATGTTCAGAAGTGAGTAGATAGTTGAGGAAGTCCTATGTTCAAAAGTGAGTAGTTTAGGAGGGTCCTATGTTCAAAAGTTTGCTGGTGTGTATCTTTGTTGGCTCAACATGTTTTGAATACATTTTAGGTTAGATTGAGTTTGTTGCACTTGGTTGTCATTTTTGGTCTTGAAATGCTTTTTTCAACCTTTTTGGTAGATTATGAGTTACGAACCTACATTTAGGATTTGCTAGGTCGTTTTGAAAACTCAAGTAATACCTAGACACGTTTTGAGCACGTTTTAGGTTGGTTTGAACTAAGTTTGTTACACTTACACACTTGGTAGCCATTTTGGGTCTTGTAGTGCTTTTTTCACACTATTGGAACTTTTTTCGTAGGTTATGAGTTACGAACCTACACGTAAGCTGTTTTAGGTCGTTTTGAAAGTTCAAGTGATACTTAGACACATTTTGTTCAAGTGATACTGTTTTAGGTCGTTTTCAAGTGAACTTTTTTCTTCTTGTATTGACTGTTTTACTATTTCTTCATGGTTTGTATTCATGGTATTTATTTTCGTAATGAATCTTTCATGTTCTGGTAAACATTGCAGAAACACATAATTTCAGCAATCTGTCAAAGAGTTGAAGGAGAAAACAGAAGTACTTAAAGGTCACATGAAGACCTAAAAGTTAGGTAATTTTTTGAAAACTTTTTTCTTCGTCTTGCTTAGTTTTAGTGGTATTTGTTAACAGGCTGAGACATACTCTTGTATGCCAAGGCTGGGTGGCCAATTCAATGGATGGCCTGAGACGGTGAAATGACGAGTGTAGAACAAAGTAGACAATCGAGCAGATTTACAAGTAGGAGGATGGTGTTTGGTCTTACTCTAAAGCTACTGCTAGAAAGGTGATTCTCCCTTTATTTACACATGTTATCTATATTTAATTACTGTTTTTATGTGATGGTGAATAAATATTTAAGTCGTTTCAAGTTTTTACATCATGCTTGAGTTAATACATTTCCCAACTCGCACTAATTTTAAAGTTGAGACTAAGTTTGTTGCACTTACACACTTGGTTGCCATTTTGGATTTTGGAGTGCTTTTTCTACATTTTTTGAACTTTTTGGTAGGTTATGAGTTATGAAGTAACACTAAAGCATTATTAGGTCGTTTTTAAGGTTCGAGTGATACTTAAACATTTGTTGAACACCTTTTAGGTTGTTACAAACTAAGTTAGTTTTACATACAGCCATGGTTGCCATTTTGAGTCTTGAAAGATTTTTTTTCACACTTTTTGAAATTTTTGGTAAGTTATGAGTTATAAACTTACACTTAAGCGTTGTTAGGGTGTTTGAAAACTTATACGTGTTTCCAATACTTGTTAGGTTTGTATAGAACTAAGTTCGTTGCACTTACACACTTGACATTTTGGGTTTTGGAGTGTCTTTTTAAAAAATTTTGAACTTTTTGCTAGGTTATGACTTATGAACTTGTATTGAATATTTGTTAGGTCGTTTTGAAAGTTCAAGTGAAACTTAGACACGTTTTGAACTCGTTTTAGGTTGGTTTGAAACTAAGTTTTACATTGAAGTACTTTTTTCATACTTTTTGAAATTTTGGTAGGTTGTGAGTTACAAACTTACACTTAAGCATTGCTTGGTCGTTTTGAAAATTCAAGTGATACTTACACATGTTTTGAATACATTTTAGGTTAGATTGAGTTTGTTGCACTTGGTTGTCATTTTTGGTCTTGAAATGCTTTTTTCAACCTTTTTGGTAGATTATGAGTTACGAACTTACACTTAGGATTTGCTAGGTCGTTTTGAAAACTCAAGTAATACCTAGACACGTTTTGAGCACGTTTTAGGTTGGTTTGAATTAAGTTTGTTGCACTTACACACTTGGTTGCCATTTTGGGTCTTGTAGTGCTTTTTTCACAATGTTTGAACTTTTTTCGTAGGTTATGAGTTACGAACCTACACGTAAGCTGTTTTAGGTCGTTTTGAAAGTTCAAGTGAAACTTAGACACGTTTTGAGCATGTTTTAGGTCGTTTTGAGTAAATGGTATGTATGTTGTGATTGTTTGATTGCATGTATGATACCTTATTGAGATGTGAATGCTTGATTGAGAAGCTGATAGAACACCAAGTAATGGTTCTTATTTGTTCATTAAGCAACCAAACTATTACAGAATACAATACTCAAACCAGTCTTGAAAACACAGAACAAATAAGTACTATTACAGACAATAACCAAGTACAAAATAAAACATTCAAACATCAAAAGTAGTTTACGATAATGGAAAACACTTTCTAAGATTAAAGTAACTGAACAACTTCTGTAATTCTGCTCTCCAGAAAATACAGCCCCTCCACTTCCAGAAACTGATTAACCAACCCCCATCTTTCCTTCCATCTCTCCCTTTTAACCTCCCCCTGTAACTAACTGTTGTCCCCACTAAGGTGGTTTCCACTTCCTCCAATTCCATCACCTGTGCACGTGCAATTCCACTTGTCTTTCTTCTGCTATATTGTATTGCAATTGGTGGTCTATCATTACTCTCCCTCTCCAAAGACACCTTGTTCTCAAGGTGGGAAATGAGGAAGCTTTTGTGTAAAATCATCACAATTCTCCCATGTAGCCTCATGAGGTGGTATTCCTTTCCAACTAACAAGCACTTCCCACTTCTTTGTTGCTAGATTTTTAGGATAGCCAAAATTGTCTGCTGGTAGTAACTCTTGAAATGTAGGAACATCATCAATTCCATATAGTTCGGTAAATGTCATTCCTCCCTCCATAGCTCGACATTTTGTCAAGAAACCGTAATCAGATGGTGTCCATGTCTCCATCATGTGTTACAGACTCACTCTAGTCTTTGTCAAACTCGGGTCACCCCTTATAACAACATTCTTTTCATTTTGTATGAAAGTTAAAGTGAGTTTCCGCCAATCCACTTCAGTTACCCCAACGTGTGCAGCCATTGCATTCCAAGGATGACATCATGATAGAACACTGATGTAGTGTTTCTATTATATTGACAATTCAAACACAACTTACAACATAAGCAAACCGTGAACCTTAGAAAATGAGTCACGTTACATATAATTCACAAACATCAAACAAAGAAAACCTCCTAATCCAAAATTCCGAACAACAAAATACTAATAAGCAAACCAGAATATAGAACACCAATCTTCTGCTTCCCCTGTCTTTCAAGGAGTATTGCAGACCTTTTCCTTCACTCCGAAAACTCACTTTAACAAAGAGGCAGCCACATTTTCAGGTACAGAAAATAAAGTAGGTAGTATGTAGGAAGGCTAACCAGAACTGAGTTGCATAAGGTTTGTCTTCCGCCTCTAGAGATGTTATATCTTTTCCACCTTTCAAGTTTCTTGTGAATTCGATCAATGACTGGTTGCCAAAAAGACTTTTGTCGAGGGTAGCCTCCCAAAGGGAGACCTAAATATATAATCGGAAGCTGGAATAAAAAGAGAAGAGTATCATCGACAAATTGAAGCAAAGGGAGGTGGATCAAGTCTTTGCCAACAAGGAAACCTTCAAACTGGCTGTTAATATGAAGCTTGTTTATGATTTCTCCTAAAACCTCACTTACTAGGAGGAATAAAAAGGGGGAGAGGGGGTCCCCTTGGCAGATACCTCTAGATGCTGTTATCCGGCCTCTAGGCTTACCATTGATGAAGACTGAATACTTTGGAATTTTTAGGCAGCCCATTATCCATGATATCCATTTTGAACTAAACTTTTTCAAAGATAAATTTTTTTCTAAAAAGTTCCAATTCACCCTATCGAAGGCTTTTTCCAAGTCAAGTTTTAAAATCCATCCTTTTTTCTGTTTTGCCCTATAATCTTCCACGGCCTCGTTAGCAATTAATATTGGGTCAAGAATTTGCCTACCTTCAATAAAGGCGCTTTGAGTGGGGCTTATAATTGCATTCATAACTTGTTTTAGACGTTCAGATAAAACCTTTGCAACGACCTTGTATGCTAACGTAGTAAGGCTGATTGGACGGAAATCCTTGACTAGAGTCACATTCTCTTTTTTCTGCACTAAATAAATAAAATTTTCTTGGAATGCAAATATTGGGTGATTAAGAACTTGTTTTAGACATTCATTAGTCACAATCCTTGACTAGAGTCACATTCTCTTGTTTTAGACATTCATTAGTGATTTGAAGATATCCTTGAAAATAGACCATTGGGTGATTAAGAACTTCACTGTGAAGCCATCCGGGCCCGGAGCTTTATTGTTGCCAAGTGCCTTTAATGCCTTAAAGATCTCCTCCACTGAAAATTGGGTAACAAGAGCCTCATTCTGAATTGAAGAAACACAAGACCAATTACTGTTAATAGGGAGAATCTGTCCCCCGGAATTCTGGTATAAAGTGACTCAAAAAATTCCAGCACAAGCCTTTCAATGTCGCGGAATGAAGTCGAGACAACCCCATCATCATTTTTTAATTCAGTTATGAGGTTCCTTCTTTTTTTCGCATTTAGAAAGCGGTGGAAGAAGCCCGTATTCTCATCACCCAAAGAAAGCCAATTGAGTTTACTCTTCTGAATAAAATTACGCTCTTCATTTTGATAAATACTAAGTAATTCCGCTTGCAAAGCAGCTCTAGAATTCAACTCTTCTTGATTTAATCCAATCAACTCAGCCGCAGAATCATATTTTTCTAATTTTGACATCAAGGATTTCTCTGTTTTTTTTCTTTTACCTTAGCTTGCGCACCAATATTCCAAGCTTTTACTGCCAATTTAACTGATCTCAACTGCTCATGAAGAATGAAACCAGCCCATCCCTGGAAGTTAGAGTTGCTCACTGTTTCAACAATAATCTGATTAGAATCACTGGACACCAACCAGCTGTTACAAAACCGAAAAGGAGAGGGACCCCAAAGAAAAGAACCAGCCTCCAAGAATAAAGGAAAGTGATCCGAGAAGATGCGTGCTTTTCGAGAAACCCGAGAATTTTCAAAACAAACATCCCACATCTGATTTATGAAGAATCTGTCTAATAATGATCTTCAAGGAGAACTACCGTCTCTAGACCAAGTGAACCTTCCATTTTACAATGGAATTTCCATGAGAGAAACCATGTCAATAAACTTATTGAATAATGACATTCCTCTAGTACTTCTGCCAAAAGTAAATCTTTCCCGGGCCCAACGAGTGATATTAAAATCCCCACCTATGCACCAGGCCACGGCCGAACAATCAGCTAAGGAAGACAATTCGGGCCAAACCAATTTCCTTTCTCTGAAACCACAAGGGCCATAGACATTTGTGATCCAACAAACCTTTTTGCACAAACTGAGGCATTTGATTGACAAAGAGAAGCGTCTTTTAATGACCTCTGTTACAGATATTTTACTGTTGTCCCACATGGTAAGAATTCCCCCAGAAGATCCAACAGAAGCCACATAATCCCAGCCAATATCCTGTTAGACCACCCATCATACACCAATATAGTAGGAGAAGGAATAGGAAAGAGAAGAAGGAGGGGAAGTTGGTTATGTAACCAACTGCAGGTGGGGACCACAGGTGAGTGGAGCGTCGTCGCACGATTCGCTGAGAGGGGACCACGATGAGGGAAGTGAGGGAGCGAATATAAATAAAGAAGAGAAGGAAAGGAAGAGCAGGTTTTTCATTGTCAAGAGTCCTACTGTTTTATTCTTGAAAGATAGGATAACAGGAGAGGGAGCCGTCGAGTGAGAGCATTCTGTACTACTTATTTTCTGCCATTTTCATCTTAATACTATCGCATATATTTCATCCTTCTATATTAAGAGTTGGAACAGTTAAGATCCATCAATTTGGTATCAGAGCACCCATCGATCCAAAAAGAAAGGGAAACCATGGTTCAAACCAGAAGCGAAGAGAGAAGAGACACGCACGAACAAGAACTCAACAAAATCCCGGCGATGGAAGAGAAACTTACCGTAATGTCACAGAACATGGAAAACTTGCAGGCTCAAGTGGAGAAAACTCACCAGATGGTGATGATCTTCATGGAAACAATGGCCAAGGAACGGGTATTAGCAAGCGGAAAGGGTATCGACTCGTTAGTACAAGAAACATGGACGGGAAAAACGGTGGAGGGAGAAAGTTCGGCAAATAGAGAAACAAAAAAAGGGACGGCAGAAAAGAAGGAAGACGGCGAAGAGGATGGCAATGATCAAAACAAATTCAAAAAAGTAGAAATACCGGTATTCGATGGAGATGACCCCGACTCGTGGCTGTTCCGCGCAGAGAGGTACTTTCAAATACACAAACTAACGGATTCTGAAAAACTGACGGTCGCCACTATCAGCTTTGAAGGACCCGCACTCAACTGGTATCGATCACAGGAGGAGAGAGACAAGTTCACCTGCTGGTTAAACTTAAAGGAGCGATTATTGATCCGATTCCGATCATCCCGCGAAGGTTCTTTGTATGGCCGGTTCTTGCGTATCCAGCAGAAGTCAAGCGTAGAGGAGTATAGGAATCTCTTCGATAAATGGGTGGCCCCATTATCGGATATCCCGGAAAAGATCGTGGAAGAAACATTCATGGGAGGGTTGTTACCGTGGATTAAGGTAGAAACGGAATTCTGCAATCCCGTGGGATTAGCCGAGATGATGAGATACGCACAAATGGTAGAACAACGGGAGATCCTGAGGAGGGAAGCAAACTTACCAGGATATTCTGGAACGAAATTCTCGAGTAGCAGCTATCCTACAACCAAAACATACGTTGGGGTAAAGGAACAAGGGAATAAAGAGAACGCAGTCTTCCCAATCAGAACGATTACCCTGAGAGCTTCGCCGGCGAAGGAGGTTAGGAAAGAAGGACCCTCTAGACGACTATCGGACGCGGAATTCCAGGCCAAGAGAGAGAAGGGACTCTGTTTTAAGTGTGATGAGAAGTATTACTCCGGGCACAAGTGCAAGGCAAGGGAGATTCGCGAGTTACGAATGTTTGTGGTCAGGGCTGACGATGTAGAAGAAGAAATCATTGAGGAAGATGAATACGATTTAGAAGACTTGAAGGCCATGGAGTTGCAGCACGACCCGGGAGAAGTAGTCGAGTTATGTATTAACTCAGTAGTGGGATTGACAAATCCGGGAACCATGAAGATAAGAGGCACAATCCAAAGCAAGGAAGTTGTCGTGCTGGTCGACTGTGGAGCAACCCACAACTTCATCTCTGATCGGCTAGTCAAGACATTGAAGATAACCACAAAAGACACTGCCAACTATGGAGTAATACTGGGGTCCGGAACAGCCATCAAAGGCAAGGGAGTGTTTGAAAAAGTGGAGTTGAATCTCAGTGGGTGGACAGTAGTAGAAAATTTCCTACCACTTGAACTCGGAGGAGTAGATTTGATCTTGGGAATGCAATGGTTACACTCCTTGGGAGTGACAGAAATGGATTGGAGGAACCTAACCATGTCTTTTTTTCATAACAGTAAAAAGGTGGTGCTAAAAGGAGATCCGAGTTTAACAAAAACTCAAGTGAGTCTAAAGAACCTCACTAAATCATGGGTGGAAACGGACACGGGGTATCTGATTGAGTGCAGAACATTGGAGGCATGCCAAACTGAGATAAAAACTGAAGAGAACGAAAGTGAACCTGAGGGCATCAAGGCGGTTCTAACGCAGTATAAGGATGTCTTCGAGGAGCCTAAGGGACTGCCTCCCAGCAGGGATATTGAACACCATATACACATAAGGGGAGGAGCAGACCTGGTGAATGTCCGACCTTATCGGTACGCATTCCAACAGAAGGAAGAACTGGAAAAACTGGTGGATGAAATGATGGCGTCAGGAATTATACGGCCGAGCACAAGTCCCTACTCTAGTCCTGTGCTCTTGGTCAAGAAAAAAGATGGGAGCTGGCGATTCTGCGTGGATTATCGAGCGCTCAATAACATAACCATCCCAGATAAGTTTCCTATCCCCGTTGTTGAAGAACTGTTTGATGAATTGAATGGTGCCAGCCTATTTTCCAGAATAGACCTGAAAGCCGGTTATCACCAACTGAGGATGTGTAGTCGAGACATAGAGAAAACTGCCTTTAGAACTCACGAGGGTCATTACGAGTTCTTAGTGATGCCATTTGGGCTCACAAACGCACCCGCAACCTTCCAATCACTGATGAATTCTATTTTTAGGGTCTATCTGAGGAAATTTGTCTTAGTTTTCTTTGACGACATACTAGTTTATAGCAGGAATTTAGAGGAACACTGTCACCACATGGAACTAGTGCTGGAAGTATTAAGGGAGCATAATTTGTTTGCCAACCGAAAGAAATGCTGCTTTGCGGGTTCAAAGGTAGAATATTTGGGACATGTATTATCGGGAAGAGGAGTAGAAGTGGACCCTGAAAAAATTAAAGCCGTCAAGCAATGGCCAGTACCAACAAACGTTCGTGAGATCAGAGGATTCTTAGGGCTGACTGGATATTATCGTCGTTTTGTACAGCATTATGGATCCATAGCGGCACCCCTGACGCAGCTGCTCAAGCTCGGCGCATTTAAATGGAGTGAAGAAGCACATGAGGCGTTTGAAAAGCTTAAACAAGCAATGATGACTCTACCCATATTAGCTCTCCCCGATTTTAATACACCCTTCGAAGTAGAGACAGATGCATCCGGCTATGGAATTGGGGCGGTACTAATGCAGAATAAAAGACCTATAGCGTTTTATAGCCACACACTAGCAGCGCGCGACCGAGCCAAACCAGTATATGAGAGGGAATTAATGGCAGTGGTAATGGCAGTTCAACGCTGGCGACCCTATCTACTTGGGAGGACATTCATAGTTAAAACAGATCAAAGATCACTAAAATTCCTACTGGAACAGAGAGTTATCCAACCACAACATCAGAAGTGGATTGCAAAACTGCTGGGGTACTCGTTCGAGGTAATGTACAAACCAGGATTGGAAAACAAGGCAGCAGATGGCCTCTCGCGAATACCTCCAACTGTCCATCTTAACCAACTAACCGCTCACACTTTGGTAGATATCAAGGTAATCAGAGAGGAAGTTGACAAAGATGAATATCTGAAGAATATCATCGACAGAATTCAGAAGGAGGAAGAGGTAAAGAACTACACGCTGCAACACGGCCTATTGAGATACAAGGGGAGGTTAGTAATTGCAAAGAATTCCTCATTGAGACCAGCCATTCTGCATACCTATCATGATTCAGTCATCGGGGGTCATTCAGGATTCTTAAGGACCTATAAACGACTAACAGGAGAGCTGTTTTGGGTAGGAATGAAGGCAGAAGTGCGCAAATATTGCGAGGAATGCATGACGTGCCAGCGGAATAAAACCTTAGCTCTATCTCCAGCAGGATTATTGACTCCCCTCGAGGTCCCAAAGAGAGTATGGGAGGATATAACCATGGATTTTATCGAAGGATTGCCTAAATCAATGGGGTTTGATGTCATATTCGTAGTGGTGGATCGCTTCAGCAAATATGCGCATTTCCTCAGTCTTAAACATCCCTTTGACGCCAAAATGGTAGCTGAAGTATTCGTTAAAGAAGTAGTAAGATTACACGGATTTCCGCAGTCAATCGTATCTGATAGGGACAAGATCTTTCTGAGTCACTTTTGGAAAGAACTCTTTCGTCTAGCTGGTACCAAGTTAAACCGAAGCACGGCCTACCACCCCCAGACAGACGGACAGACCGAGGTGGTCAACAGGTCGGTTGAAATCTACCTAAGATGCTTCTGCGGGGAAAAACCAAAGGATTGGATGAAATGGTTACACTGGGCTGAATATTGGTATAACACCACATTCCAAAGATCGTTGGGCGTGTCACCATTCCAAGCGGTGTACGGGAGAACCCCACCAGCCCTACTGTATTATGGAGAACGGGAAACTTCCAACTCATCCTTGGATGAGCAACTGAAGGAAAGAGATGTAGCATTGGGGGCTTTGAAGGAACACCTACGCATTGCTCAGGACAAAATGAAACGCTACGCCGACATAAAAAGAAGACATGTCGAATTCAAAGAAGGAGATCAAGTGTTCCTAAAAATTAGGCCATACAGACAGGTATCCTTGCGGAGAAAGAGGAATGAAAAGCTATCACCAAAGTATTTCGGGCCTTATAAGATAGTGAAGCGAATCGGTCAGGTGGCATATCAGCTGGAACTACCAGCGGCCGCAACAATCCACCCCGTGTTCCATGTGTCACAATTAAAAAAGGCTGTTGGGGAGAGTGCGAATAGCGAAGAACTGTTGCCATTTTTGACTGCAAATCACGAGTGGAAAGCCGTACCACAGGAAACTAACGGATATAGACAAAACGAAACAGGCAGGTGGGAGGTTTTAATAAGCTGGAAGGGTCTGCCGCATCACGAAGCCACATGGGAAAGCTATGACAACTTTCAGCAATCCTTCCCCGATTTCCACCTTGAGGACAAGGTGAAACTGGACCGGGAATGCAATGTTAGACCACCCATCATACACCAATATAGTAGGAGAAGGAATAGGAAAGAGAAGAAGGAGGGGAAGTTGGTTATGTAACCAACTGCAGGTGGGGACCACAGGTGAGTGGAGCGTCGTCGCACGATTCGCTGAGAGGGGACCACGATGAGGGAAGTGAGGGAGCGAATATAAATAAAGAAGAGAAGGAAAGGATGAGTAGGTTTTTGGTTGTCAAGAGTCTTACTGTTTTATTCTTGAAAGATAGAATAGCAGGAGAGGGAGCCGTCGATTGAGAGCATTCTGTACTACTTATTTTCTACCATTTTCATCTTAATACTATCATATATATTTCATCCTTCTATATTAAGAGTTGGAACAGTAAGATCCATCAGAATCCCGAGTGCCCTCCTAATATGGAATCATGGAACGTGTGTAGAAGACTCGGAATGAGGGAGGAATTTCGCGGCAGCACCATCCTTCCTTTATATAGCAGCCTGCCATTGTTCCACTGGTATTTCCCACCTTGATCCACCTCTCCCTTAAGTTCGGCAATAATTTTCTGAAGTTCTTGATCCATTTCAACTTCCTTCGCTATTATCTCTATATCAACTATGCCTGTGGTTGTCATTGTATTTAACTTCACCGAATGGTCCTTCCTTGAGAGAGCATCCGCCACCTTATTCTGCAGACCCGGCTGGTATAAGATCTCAAAGTCATACCCCAAAAGTTTTGTGAGCCACTTTTGGAATTGAGGCTGAACTTCCCTCTGTTCTAACAGAAATTTCAGAGCCTTCTGATCTGAAACAATTGTGAACTTTCAGCCCAGGAGATAATGTCTCCATTTTTGCACCGAAAGGACAACCGCCATCAATTCCCTTTCATAGATCGACTTACCCTGGGCTCTTGGGGACAGTTTCTGGCTGAAGAATGCGATGGGATGACCATTCTGTGATAAAACTGCACCTAAACCTACTCCTGAAGCATCAGTTTCGATTGTGAAGGGCTGAGACCAATCCGGCAATGCTAATACCGGTAAGGTTGTCATTGCTAGCTTCAGCTGGTCAAACGCTATTGTAGCTTCCTCATTCCAATGGAATGCATTTTTCTGAAGTAATTTGGTTAAGGGTGCAGCTATTTCTCCATAGCTTTTCACAAATCTTCTATAATACCCAGTCAGTCCAAGGAATCCCCTCAGCCCAGTTATATCTTTCGGCCGTGGCCAATTTACCATACTGCGAATTGTCCTCATCAGCCTCCACTCCTCTGCTGGAAATCAGATGACCCAAATATTGAACTTGGGAATGAGCAATGACACATTTAGACCTATTTGCAAACAATTCATGGTCCCTCAAGATAGCAAAAACCATTCCTAAATGTTTCATGTGCTCATCTATGTCCACACTATAAACTAGAATGTCATAAAAAAAAACCAGGACACACCTTCGAAGGAATGGTTTGAACACCTCGTTCATGAGAGATTGGAAGGTGGCAGGAGCATTCGTAAGGCCGAAAGGCATCACCAAGAACTCATAATGTCCTTCATGCGTGCGGAAAGCTGTTTTCTCCACATCTTCCTCCCTCATCCTAATCTGGTGGTATCCAGATTTAAGGTCTAACTTTGAGAAAGCTGTCGCACCATGAAGTTCATCTAAGAGTTCTTCGGTCACGGGAATTGGAAATTTATCAGCCACCGTTACTTGATTGAGTTTCCTGTAATCTACACAAAATCTCCACCCTCCATCTTTTTTCTTCACTAAGAGGACCGGGCTCGAATATGGGCTGCGGCTTGGACGAATCACCCCAGCTTGTAACATTTCTAACACCAATTTTTCAATCTCTTCCTTTTGTACATGGCCATACTTATATGGTCTTACATTAATTGGTTTCTGATCGGCCACGGTCAGAATGCGATGGTCTATGGCTCTCCTTGGCGGTAAACCCCTGGGCAACCTAAAGACATCTGCATATTGCTCGAGCAATCGCTGAACCATGGGTAATCCTTCTTCCTTTCCCTTCAATTCAGCTTCTGTTTCCGATTCTCCTTCATAGTTTTCGAATTCCAAGAGGAATCCTTGGTCCCCGGATTGCCACGTTTTCTCTAAGGTTCTCAATGAACATTCTGACTTCGTTAGAGAAGGGTCACCTTTTAGGATTATTCTTCTACCCTTCCTCCAAAACGTCATGGTTAGGGATGGCCAGTGAACCTTCATGGTTCCTGTCGAATCTAGCCATTGCATCCCAAGCACCAAGTCTACCGTTCCTAACTCTACCGCTAGGAAATCTGCTACGATTGTTAACTCTTTTAACTTCACCTTCACCCTCTTGCAAATCCCACTTCCTTCACATTGGTTGCCATTCCCAATGGTAACTCCAAAACGAGTTCCCGGATCGATGCTCAGCTGTAGTTCATCTACCAACACTTGGCTGATGAAGTTATTGGTCGCCCCGCTGTCAATCAGAATAACTACTTCCCTTCCGTTCACATGTCCTTTTAATTTCATCGTCCCTTTTGATGTAACTCCCGTGATCAACCTCAATTCAATAGGGTTATCCATATTCAATTCCAGATGATTCAGTTCTATTACTTCGCTTGCCTCATCCTCTGTATCCTCTTCCCTTTTGTGGTCTTCTTCCTCATTTAGTATAAGGAGCATCAACTCTCTTTTTTCTCTCCCTTTACATCGATGGCCTGGGGCGTACTTTTCATTACATCTGAAACAAAGCCCCTTATCCAGCCTTGCTCTAAATTCCGTATCCGACAGCCGTTTAATTGGGGGATCTTTTTTCTGGTAATCATTTTTCAATGGAATAGTTACCTGCTTCATCACAAACTCTGTCTTTTTACTTTCTGTCTTCTCATTTTTTCCTTGAAATTTGCTGCTGTTCTCATTCCTTTTGGGCTCAACTATATCCAACTCTTCCATCGCCAGTTTTAATGCTATATTCCTATCATTCACCAGCTGAGCTTCCTTCATACATTCCTCTAAAGTTTGAGGGTGTCTGCTGATTACTTCCGCTTGCAGTGAGGGTTCCAGACCCGTTAAAAACGCATCCAGCAGAACACTTTCTGCCATGTCCGGGAGGGGGGCTGAGTATGTAACAAACTTCTTAACGTACTCGCTGTATGAGCCTTCTTGCTTAATACGGATTAATCTTGCCCCCAAGCTCTGCTGTCCTGTATCATTAAAGAAATCAAACATCCTTTCCTTCAAGTCCTCCCAAGATTCCACCCTCTTTCTACGATTACTCCATCTAAACCAGTCTACCTCTTCCTGTCCAAAACTCACGACTGCTACTTTGACCTTCTCAGCTTCCGGTAAGTCATTTATATCAAAAAAATGTTCTGCTCGGTACGCCCAGGATTCAGGGTTCACCCCTGTAAACAGTGGCATTTCTAATTTTTTGTACTTCGGTCTGCGCTGCTTCCACCCGACTCGACTGTGGTTCCGGCCTCTTCCAGTTTTCCCTTCAGTTTCAACCTGATGTCGTCTGTAGTCCCTGCTTCTTCTTTTTTCTTAGCACCATGGTTTTCTCTTAGCTCGTCTGTCATTCGATCCATCGATTTCTTCATTTCCAGCATCATCTCCTTCAGACTCATAATTTCCTTTTCAGTACCTTCTACCCGTTCTTCTATCTGTCTTTGAGCCATCAGACGCGTGATCACCCCCAGTGTGGAGGCTCTGATACCAATATGTAAGGATTCAACTTGCTTACTTCACTATTTCTCCCTTACAATGGCCAAAAACAGAGGTAGCTCTCTGCTATCTTTATTTATATATAGCCAAAATGAGTACAGAAAAACATAAAGATTCAAGAAAAACAAGGAATAATGAAGACAAACCCAGCTTCCTCTAGGGAAAGACTGGATATTCCTCTAGGCTAAGCAGCCGCCAACTTCAGGATAAAAATAAAACCTACCTCCCCTAGACCTAAAAAACCTATTTATATTCCTTCTCTCATCTTTCTCTTATTTCTGTGCCTGGGCCCCACCTGCACGATCTCCTCCTCTTTTTCCTTCCTCATTATTAATTTGTCCAATTACTTTTCTGCCCCTCCTTTGATATGTATGAATAATTGGAGGTCTTACACATTTCCATAAAGAAGCAAGAAAACAGCTAGCAGGCAGATCAAACTTCCTTAAATATTCAATTGGCCATTTTGCCTTTTTGGATTTAACATTCTGCATTTGTGTCGTTACCCTTAAATCTCCTCACAATCTCTTTGTTCTTCCAACAATCATTAAGAAAAATCACTGTAAGCCGAACCCCACGTATTCCCTGTGCTACCAAGTTTACTTCCAATTTCAAGAGTGCCTTGATCCTTTGATTTACTTCCAATTTTTGGAGGCTGGTTTCAGCACAGGTGTGGTTTCCTTTTTATCATCATCACCTGACAATCTTTTCACGTTTTTTCCAGAAATAGATTTAGCTGATCCCTTCTTTCTCTTGACCTCTGATTGTTTTAAAGAACTCCCCCCACTCTTGCTGGTTCCATCACCCTTCCTAACATACTGCTTCAATGTCTTAGTTTCAAAATCACTTGTAGTGTCATTAGTTTACATTTACATTTACGTTGAAGATATAATATTACATTTACGTCATTAGTTTTTGGATGAATTGGTGATTTAACATGCTCTAGAGTGGATAGTTTAGGAGGTCTGTTAGACCACCATTGTTATTTTACTTATAATAGAAGAAAGGAAAGTAAGGCACGTTAGTAATCAACACAGTTACTTATTCAAAAGGATGATAGTTATCTAAAACAGGAAGTTAAATGGATGAGAGGGAGATGGGAAAGGGCAGGCAGTTTTTAGTAAAAGGAAGGGCCTGCCAGAATTGTTCTGGTTTTAATTGTAGTATTTTGAATTGTGTTTATTTCTGTTTTGGATTAGGAGGGTTTCTTTGCTTGTTGTTTGTAATTTCTCTGTAATTTTCTTTCTATTGCAACTTTAAGTCTCAAATATCAATATAATAGAAACAGTACATAAGTGTTCTATCAAGGTTGTATGTTCAGAAGTGAGTAGATAGTTGGGGAAGTCCTATGTTCAAAAGTGAGTAGTTTAGGAGGGTCCTATGTTCAAAAGTTTGCTGGTGTGTATCTTTGTTGGCTCAACATGTTTTTAATTTATGATTGTTGTTGGTGGAGAGAGCGGAAGATGCCGGGGACAGTTTGGAGAAGATCAAGCGGCAGCTGGCCTCTGGGTCTGGTCGGAATTTGTTGCAGGGTCCCCTTCTAAAGCGATCTGAAACAGTAAACTAACGCATTGCAACTCTTTCTGTCTTTCCTGTTGTTTTGAATTGATGGTTACTGCTTAATTGCGCTGCCTTTAGGAATTTGGCAAGCATGGAGGCTGTTTATTTGAGTCGGAAGCCCACTGCAAAATCTGTTTTGGAGTTTGTTCGATCTGTTCATGATGATACAAATTTGTTATGATCATATTGCATTTTGAAGTTTTGGGGTATTTTTCTTCCATTTCTTTTCTGCTTACGTTGTATTCTTTCTTACGTATATTATTTTCTAATGGTCTTGTTGTGCAATGTCTTTCTTTTAAGTCATTGGCTACTTTGTAAAGAGAAAAACAAAGTGAACTATGTCATCGTTCTACTCTTTCTACCCCATTTCCGTAAAGAAGCAAGAAAACAGCTAACAGGCAAATCAATCTACTTAAACATTCAATTGGCCATTTAGTCTTTTGGGATTTAACATTCTGCCATTCTTGTCGTTGCCCTTAAATCTCCTCACAATCTCTTTGTTATTCCAACAATCCTTAAGAAAAATCCCTGTAAACCGAACCCCATATGTTCCCTTTTCTCCACATCGGTCATAATTTTGTCCACTCTCCAAACAAAATCCTTTCAACCTTATTTTTCTTCACTACCCATTTCCAAAATTTTCATTTCCCTTGGAAAATCTTTGTCGATGTCGAAACTTGCGGCTGGGAACCGATAGTTCTCAATCATGTCCAGTGCTGTACCTCCCAATGGACGGCATGGATCAAGGGTTAAGGTGGATTTTTTTGTTATCGTTGGTTAGAATTCTTGTTCTGTTTTAGGACATAAATTCCAACACAAAGAATGTTTAAGTGTTAGCTTTCTCTACTCATAACCTACTCAAATATTAGAAAAAAGGACTTAACGACACAAATTGCATCCAAGTGTCCAGATGCAACACTATAGTGCCAAACAAACCTAACTAGTGTCCAAAATGTGCCTAAGATTTAAAGACAACCAAACGATGCTTAACTGTGAGCTTTTCCAATGCATAAGCTACCAAAAAGTGAGAAAAAAAGGTCTGAACAACCTAAAATCGCAACCAAGTGCCCAAATGCAACTACTATAGTGCCAAATAAACCTAAGTAGTGTCCAAAAGGTGCCTAAGCTTTAAAGAAAACCAAAGAATGCTTAAATGTGAGCTTTCTAGACTCATAACCAACTAAAAAGTTAGAAAAAAGAATTTAACAACCCGGAATGACAACCAAATGCCAAGGTACAACAACTATAGTGCCAAACCAAGGTGCGTAAGCTGTAAAGGAAACAAAAGAATGCTTAAGTGTTAGCTTTCCCGACTCATAACCTAACAAAAGTTAGAAAAAAGGACTTAACAACCCGAAATTGCAACCAAGTGCCAAAGTGCAACAACTATGGTGCCAAAGAAACCTTATTAATGTCCAAAAGGTTCCTAAGGTTTAAAGACAGCAAAAAAAATGCTTAAGTGTGAGATTTTCCAAATCATAACTTTAAAAAATGTGAGAAAAAGGACTTAACGACCTGAAGTGGAAATCAAGTGTCCAAGTGCAACAGCTATAATGCCAAACCAACCTAGGTAGTGTCCAAAAGGTGCCTACGTTGTAAATGCAATCAAAGAATGCTTCAGTGTGAACTTTCTCTACTTATAACCTACCAAAATGTTAGAAAAAAGGACTTAACGACTCGAATTGCAACCAAGTGCCCAAGTGCAACAAATATAGTGCCAAACTAACCTAACTAGTGTCCAAAAGGTGCATAAGGCTTAAAATCAACCAAACAATGCTTAACTGTGAGCTTTTCCAACTCATAAGCTACGAAAAAATGAGAAAAAAATGACTTAACAACCCGAAATGGCAACCAAGTGCCCAAATTCAAAAACTATAGTGTCAAACCAACCTAACTACTATCCAAACGGTGTTAAGTTGTAAAGGCAACCATTGAATGCTTAAGTGTGAGCTTTCTTAACTCATAAGCTACCAAAAAATCACAAAAAAGGACTTGATGAACAAAAATTTCAACCAAGTGCGTAAGTTAAACAAATATGCTGTTAAAACAACCTAATTAGTGTCTAAAAGGTGACTAAGGTTTAAAGACAACCAAAGAATGCTTAAGTGTGAGCTTTCCCGACTCATAACCTACCGATAAGTCAGAAAAAATGATTTAACGACTCGAAATGGCAAGCATGTGCCCAAGAGCAACAAATAAAATGTCAAACATACCTAAGTAGTATCCAAAAGTTGCGTAAGCTATAAACGCAACCAAATAATATTTAAGTGTGAGCTTTCTCGACTCATAACAAACAAAAATGTAAAAAAAAAAAGACTTAACGACCCCAATTGGCAACCAAGTGCCTAAGTGAAACAACTATAGTGCGAAACATACCTAAGTAGTGTCCAAAAAGTGCCTAAGCTGTAAATGCAACCCAAGAACTTGTAAGTGTGAGCTTTGTCGACTCATATCCTACCAAAATATCTGAAAAAATAACTTAACGACCCGAAATGGCAACCAAGTGCGCATGTGCAATAATTATAGTGCCAAACAAACCTAAGTAGTTTAAAAAACGTGCCTATTATATAAACACAACCAAAGAATGCTTAAGTGTGAGCTTTCTCAACTCAAAATCTACCAAAATGTCAGAAAAAAGGACTTAACGACCCAAAATGAAAATAAGTGCACAAAAGCAACAACTATAGTGCCAGACCAACCCAAGTAGTGTCCAAAAGGTGCCTAAGGTTTAAAGACAAACCAAGAATGTTTAACTGTGAGCATTCCTGATATGGATCAAGAAATCATGATTGAATCAAATGAAGAAGTTGAGTAGATGCAATGCTTGGAAGTTGAAGAGTTATTTTGGGCAACTCAAAAGTCATAAATTTAAATGTTTAAGAAATAATGTTTATGTGTTTTTAGTTATTATGTTAGTTGAAAGGTTATCAAATTAAATGTTTTGACCTTTCATTTCATATTTTAATTAGTATAAATAGGGTTGTAATTTTTCCACATTTAAAAAGAAGAATTTGGGATGAAAGAAATCTGAAAATTCTAGAATGTAGAATTTTGTTCTTGTCTGTTGTGATAGAATGCACAAACATTTGAAGCATTCAAGTGAGAATTGATCTACCTTACTTGTGGAGTGTTTTGAAGATTAAGGATTGATGGGAGTTTCTAATTTTGTTCGATCCTTGGTTTCTTAGATCATCTAAGCAATTTGTATGTAGCCTATCTTAGGGGTTGAAATCAAATTGGTTTTGCGGCTAGTGGGGTTGTGTTCTTTGAGTCTTGTTGTTTAACATGATTCTTAGATCCAATGCCTAGGGGTTTCTTATCAATTTCCAACACATAACCTACCAAAAAGTGACCAAAAAGGACTTAAGGACCTTAAATGGAAACCAAGTGTGCAAGTGCATCAACTATAGTGCCAACCAACCTATGTAGTGTCCAAGAGGTGCTTAGGCTGTAAAGACTATCAAACAATGCTTAAGTGTGAGCTTTCTTAACTCATAAACTACCAAAAATTGAAAAACAAAGAAGGAATTAACGACCAAAAATGGTAAATAAGACAAGAACTATAGTGCTAAACCAACCTAAGTGGTGTGCAAAAGGCGTCTATAGTGCAAATCATGTCATTTTAATTGATCAATTCATAAGTTAGTCCTAGAAGTTTTATGGTATAGTGCTTGATTTGGCAATGCATAGGTAAAGAAACCATAGTGACTAAAGTTCACAAATCAAATGTATAGTATTGTGTTTGAAATGACTTTATAAGTGAATAAAAACACTAGGAAAAAGAAATTGAGTCATATAAGGGATCATCTAGCAAACAGGTTTTTGTCAAGTTCCAAATGTAGTAACACTACAACAAAAATTATCTACTACGACAGTTGTTTATATCACAAAATGGAGGGAGGAAAAAAAATTATCACAAAAGGAAAAAAAACGCGCGGGAAAAGGCGAAACTTTTCGGATAATACTTTTCGCGACAGTTATTTGACGTCATAGTATTGTAATTGAAAAAAAAATTAGAGGCCTAGAACCACAAATGAAAGTCACGAATGAACCATCATCATTCTTCTTAAATCGCCACTAATCTTAAAAGTGCAAGCATTGTATATATGTTTAATTTTTAAAATAAAAAGAAAACAGTTCTAAAAAAGAAAATGGTTATCAATTCCTATCTGATGAGTTGTGGTAAAAATTATATCAATAAAATGAACAAGAAAAAAAGAAGTGTAAGGAAGGAAAAGTTGAATACCGTAGAACCCAACGAATTTTGACCTAATGCGGCTTAACTCTCCTACATTCTACAGGCTATTGTTGCTTCGGCCGTGAGTGAATATTTTCCTACGCAAGTTCTGATATCGAAGGAACCCAACGCATTCTGACCTAATTGGCTTAACTCTTCTACTTTCAACTAGCTATTGTTGCTTCGGCCAGAGAGTGAAGAGTTTACCTATACAACTATCGATCCCGAAGGAACCCGACGCATTCTGACCTAACCACTTTAAACTCTCCTACTTTCTACAGAAATTGATTGCTTTGGCCAAGAGTAAAAAGTTCCCTATGTGAATTCTGATACGTAAAGAACTTGATACATTCCAACCTAAACCAGCTTAACTCTCTCTACTTTCTACCGGTTATTGTTGCTTCAGCCAAGAGTGAAGAGTTCTCTACGCAAGCTTTGATTCTGAAGGAACCTGACGTATTCTGACCTAACTAGCTTAACTATCCAACTTTTCTACAGGCTATTGTTGCTTCAACCAAGAGTGAAGAGTTCCTTATGCAATTTAGGAACCCGATGCATTCTGACCTAACCGGCTTGACTTTCCTACTTTCTACGGCCTATTGTGGCTTCGGCGAAGTGAAAAGTTATTTACGCAAGTTCTGAACTCAAAGGAACCCGATGGATTTTGACCTAACCCGCTTAACTCTCCTACTTTCTACCCGGCTATAGTTACTACAACCAAAAGTGAAAAGTTCCCTACGCAAGTTTTGATCCCGTAGGAACCCGATGCATTGCGACCTAATCGACTTATCTCTCTAACTTTCTATGGGCTGTTATTGCTTCATCCAAGAGTGAAGAGTACCTAATGCACGTTCATGTCTCGAAGGAACCCGATGCACTCTGACCTAATCGATTTAACTCTCCTACTTTCTATGGGTTATTATGGCTTCGACAAAGATTGAAGAGTTCTCCACACAAGTTCTGATCTCGAAGGAACCCAACACATTCTGAACTAACCAGCTTAACTCTCCTACATGCTACGGGTTATTATGGCTTCGACCAAAGAGTGAAAAGTTCTCTACGCTAGTTTTGATCACGAAGGAACCCGATGCATTTTTGCCTAACCGACTTAACTCTCGTACTTTCTATGGGGCATTGTGGCTTTAGCCGAGAGTGAAGAGTTCCCGATAAAAGTTCTGATTCGGAAGGAACCTGACACACTTTGAGCTTTTCGGCTTAACTCTCCTACATTTTACGGGCTACTGTAGGTTCAGCCGAGAGTGAAGAGTTCACGAACAAGTTCTGATTCTAAAAGAACCCGATTCATTTTAATCAAACCAGCTTAACTCTTTTACTTTCTACGGGTTATTGTGGCTTCGGCCGAGAGTGAAGAGTTCCTCACACAAGTTCTAATCCCAAAGCAACTCGACGCATTCTAACCTAATCGGCTTAACTCTCCTACTTTCTACATGTTATTGTTGCTTCGACCATAAGTGAAGATTTCATTATGAAAGTTTTGATCCAGACGGAACCCTACGCACTCTGAGCTATCCGACTTAATTCTCCTACATTCTACAGGCTATTGTTTCTTGGTCGAGAGTGAAGAGTTCACCAACAAGTTCTGATCACAAAGGAACCAGACGCATTCTGACCTAATATGCTTAACTCTTCTACTTTTTATGGGCTATTGTTGCTTCGACCATGAGTGAAGATTTTCCTACGCAAGTTCTAATATCGAAAGAACCGAATGCATTTTGACCGAACTAGCTTAACTCTTCTACTTCCAACGACCTATTGTTGCCTCGACCAAGAGTTAAGAGTTCTATATGCAAGTTCTTATTCTGAAGGAACCCGATGCATTCTGACCCAACCGTCTTAACTCCCCTACTTTCTACGGGCTATTGTGGCTTCGACCAAGAGTGAAGAGTTCTCTAAGCAAGTTCTGATCCTAAAGGAACCCGACGCATTCTGACCTAACCGATTTAACTCTCCTACTTTCTACGGGCTATTGTGGGTTTAGTCGAGAGTGAAGAGTTGTTGATGAAAGTACTGATCTCGAGGGAACTAGATGCATTTTAACCTATTCGGGTTAACTCTCCTACTTTCTATGGTCTATTGTGGCTTCAACCGAGGGTGAAAAGTTCCCAACACAAGTTCTGATCTGGAAGGAACCCGACGCATTTTAAACTATTTTGCTTAGCTCTCATACTTTCTATGGGCTATTGTGGCTTCAGCTAAGAGGGAAGAGTTCCTGACACAAGTTATGATACCAAAGGAACTCGATGCATTCTAACCTAACCAGCTTAACTCTATTACTTTCTACGAGCTATTATTGCTTTGACCATGAGTGAAGATTTTCCTATGCAAGTTCTGATATCGAAAGAACCAAATGCATTCTGACCCAACTGGCTTAACTTTTCTACTTCCAACGAGCTATTGTTGCTTCGGCCAATAGTAAAGAGTTCCCTACGAAAATTCTGATTTCAAAGGAACTCGATGCATTCTGACCTAACCGTCTTAATTCTCTTACTTTCTACAGGCTATTTTTGCTTCCACCAAGAGTTAAGAGTTCCCTACGAAAGTATTGGTCCCGATGGAACCCAATGAATTATGATTTAACCACTTTAACTCTCCTACTTTCTATAGTATTGCTTCGGCCAAGAGGGAAGAGTTCCCTATGGAAATTCTGATATTGAAGGAACCTGACACATTTTGACCTAACCAGCTTAACTCTCCTACTTTCTACAAGTTGTTGTTGCTTCGGCCAAGAAAGCATTCCCTACTTTCTACGGCCAACTCCCGTACTTTCTACGGCTATTGTGGCTTCGGCCGAGAGTGAAGAGTTGTCGAAGAAGTTATGATCCCAAAGAACTCGATGCATTTTAACCTAACCGGCTTAATTCTCCTACTTTCTACGAGCTATTGTGGCTTCAATCGAGAGTGAAGAGTTCCCGACACAATTTCTGATACCAAAGAAAGCCGACACATTCTGACCTAACCAGCTTAACTCTCCTACTTTCTACAGGTTATTGTTGCTTCGACCATGAGTGAAGATTTCCCTGTGCAAGTTCGGATATCTAAAGAACCAAACATGCATTCTGACCTAACTGGCTTAACTCTTCTACTTTCAACCGGCCATTGTTGCTTCGACCAAGAGTGAAGAGTTCCCTACGAAAATTTTGAACCCGAAGGAACTCAACACATTCTAAACTAATTGGCTTAAATCTTCGACTTTCTACGGGCTATTTTTGCTTCCACCAAGAGTTAAGAGTTCCCTACGCAAGTATTGATCCCGAAGGAACCCATCGCATTATGATCTAATCGCTTCAACTCACCTTCTTTCTACATGAAATTGTTGCTTTCACCAAGAGTGAAGAGTTCCCTACGCAAATACTAATACGGAAGGAACCCGACGCATTTTGACCTGACCAACTTATCTTTCCTACTTTCTACAAGTTATTGTGGCTTCGGTCGAGAGTGAAGAGTTTCCTACGAAAGTTTGATCCTGAAAGAACCCAATGCATTATGACTTAATAGGCTTACCTCTCCTACTTTCTACCAGCTATTGTAGCTTCGACCGTGAGTGAAGAGTTCTGATGCAAGTTTTGATCCCAAACGAACCCGACGCATTCTAACCTAACAAGCTTAACTCTCCTACTTTCTACGGGCTATTGTAGCTTCATGCAAGAGTGAAAAGTTCTCTACTTTCTATGGGCTTTTTATTATAAGTGTAAAGAAATAGGTGTATGAATTGGATCGATGAACATTTTTTTTGAATTTTTTTTAAGCATAAAAGGATATTTATGGAACTTTCAATAATTCATCAATATTTTTTAAACAGAACTTTTCAATAGTTGATGATTATTTTTTAAACAAAACTTTAGCGACTTTCATCTAAAACCAAAGACAATGGTATTTTTGAACCGTTTTCGAAAGTTTAAGGGCATCTTTCAACTTTTAAAAGGAGACTTTTTTGACACAAACCACTAGGGGTATTCTAACACTGACAACACTAACAACCCAGACTACCCATCCCAAATTTCGAGTATTATTACAAAATATGTTTTTTAACTTATGGATATGTTGAATTTTGATATTATGAAATTTTAGTAATTGATATGTGTGGTAAAAGAATTTAAGTGTTTAAGTTAATCAAGAATACACTCCATTTACAAGGAGTACAAGGAGTCCAAGTAGATATTAGTTGTGTTTGAAAAATTAAGAAAAAAATGTCCTATTTTAAAAAAAAGTACAATCAAGTGAAATGTTACATAAACTTCACAACATAGTTAATAAGATAACACAATATTACAAGATTTTGTTTACACGTATACATACATATACTAGTGGTTAAAGTAAGATTAGATTTGAATGTATATTTAAACGAAAGTTATGCCATTCAACTAGAGTAATAAAATAACTAAAGAGCTCAATAAATTACAACAAATGTGATGGTACTTTGACACCAGAAGCTCAACCATTTGAAGGAAAGTTCCAAACAATGGATAAAAGGAAGCATACTAAAACACAAGTAAAACAAGAGGATTATTTTTATTGTCTTCCATTATCTGAGAGTGGAATGCAAACAAAGCAATGCAAAAGCACCATTCAAGACATCTGACTGATTTATACAAAGTGTAAATAAGACACCAATACAATGCTGAACATTCTCCAAAACAAGATGCAACATACACATCATTCATTTGGCTATTCAACGGGAATATGTCACGTTTTTTGCCATAATTATTCTTGTTTCATGTTTGCCCACGATGGCAGGACAAGACTTTCAGGTAAAGCAAATCCTGGTTTTCCAATGTCAAAAGGCCTTGGCCGCTTGCAGGTAATACTTAGTTTTCCATTTTTAACCTTAAGGTTGCACCTTATGTTTAAATTGTCCATCCGAACATCTTTTTTTTTCTTTTTCTTCTTTCCTTCGGGTAATAAAGAATAGTGACCTTGAAGAATTAAGAGAATTGGGGTCCGGCACCTTTGGCACTTTTTACCATGGAAAATGGAGGGGACTGATGTTGCTATAAAACGAATCAATGATAGGTGTTTTGCTGGGAAGCCTTCTAAACAAGATCGCAAGGTTGTTCATTTTAAGCAACTGGCTTTTCTTTTCTTTTGTTATTCGTGTATTTTTCTTTTTATTCCTTGACTCAAGTCCTTTTTGTTGTTTTATATTGTACCAGTGAGAAGATTTTTAGAATGAAGCAATTAAGTTTGCTGATTTGCACCACCCAAATGTGGTACTTTTTATGGTGTCGTGCTTGATGGGCCTGGGAGATCTGTGGCCACAGTAACAGAATATATGGCCAATGGTTCGCTCA
Organism: Cucumis sativus; assembly: GCF_000004075.3. Lineage (NCBI taxonomy): Eukaryota > Viridiplantae > Streptophyta > Magnoliopsida > Cucurbitales > Cucurbitaceae > Cucumis > Cucumis sativus. The sequence continues at coordinate 60,799 of NW_022279562.1, read as the reverse complement.
AAAATGCTTTGTTGAAGAATGAAAAGTAACAATTGTTCTCATTTTTCATACGTTTAATTTAATTTGTTAGAAGTTAGTTGCAGTATAATGTATCTTCACCCTTAGATTAAGCATAAATACAATTGATGCAGGAGTCTTGAAAAGTGGAAGCGCCTCTTGATTGCTATGGATGCGGCTTTTAGAATGGAACACCTGCACAGAAAGAATATTGTGCACTTTGATTTTGAAAGTGATAATCTACTGGTCAATCTTCGAGATCCTCATCACTCAATATGCAAGGTTTGTGTATTACTGATAATAGCAGAATCATCATTGTAGTGCATTCCATTTAGTTAAACTCTTGATTTGATTTTTAAACAAAACAGGATGATAACCAATTTTTATAGTTATTGTTGTAATTAACACAATTAATTGTCAAATAAAAAATGTATTTGACTATTAACATTTTTTTGTTTGACTAATTATAGTATGTTTTAAGAAGAAAATAAGCTTGGCTTGTCTTAGATATACGGGATAAAGTAATGTTTTTAACTAACAAATGCCTTAAACCAGCAATGGTCTCAATCTCCTCCCAAGACCTCTCAAAACCCTTACTCTCTAATCAAATGTTCCATAAAAAAAATCTAGTGAGATATTTCACAACCTTGATCACATAAGACAAAAATCTCTATTTCAAACCAAACTAACTCTAAAGGGCTCGACAAAAGTTGAAAATCAAGGTAGCAAACTGCGATCTCTAAAGGATACGATGTGATCTAAAGGAATGCTCCCGTGCTATAAATGCATGGGTGCAGTCCAAACACAAAGGAAGATTGTCCCTATATATAATAACTTTTTATAGGAAGCATTTTTGAAGTGTTAACTCATCTATTTCCAACGGGCTATTCCTACTTCGACCAAGAGTGGAGAGTTCCTTACGAAAATTCTGATTCCGAAGGAACTCGACGCATTTTGACCTAACCGACTTAACTTTTTGAGTTTCTACATGCTATTTTTGCTTCCTCCAAGAGTTAAGAGTTTCCTATGCAAGTATTGATTCTGAAGGAACCCGACGCATTCTTATCTAACTGGTTTAACTCTTCTACTTTCTATTGGAAATTGTTGCTTCAACCAAGAGGGAAGAGTTGCCTACGCAAATTCTGATACCGATGGAACCCGATGCATTCTGATCTAACCAGCTTTACTCTTCTACTTTCTACATGCTATTGTTGCTTCAGCCAAGAGTGAAGATTTCCCTACGCAACTTTTGATCCTGAACGAACCCGACGCATTCGGAGGTAGGGAGCTGATTCCTAAGAAGTTGGTTAGTGTTCTTGTTCTGATTTTTTTACCTTCAGTTAACTACGTTGTTTCTGAAGAAATTAAAGTTATGGGATGTGATGCATGTTGGTAGGGAGCTGAATCCTTTCTTAGGAACGTTTTGGTGAGCATGGAGGCTGTTTATTTGAGTCGGAAGCCCACTGCAAAATCTGTTTTGGAGTTTGGTCGATCTGTTCATGATGATACAAATTTGTTATGATCATATTGCATTTTGAAGTTTTGGGGTATTTTTCTTCCATTTCTTTTCTACTTCCAATTTCATTTTCAATTTCTGCTTATTTTTTATTCTTTCTTATGTATATTATTTTCTAATGGTCACAAGTTGTGCAATGTCTTTCTTTTAAGTCATTGGCTACTTTGTAAAGAGAAAAACAAAGTTAACTATGTCATCGTTCTACTCTTTCTACCCCATTTCCATAAAGAAGCAAGAAAACAACTAACAGGCAGATCGAACTGGTTTAAAGATTCAATTGGCCATTTAGTCTTTCGAGATTTAACATTCTGTCATTGTTGTCGTTGCCCTTAAATCTCCTCACAATCTCTTTGTTCTTCCAACAATCATTAAGAAAAATTTATGTAAACTGAACCCCATGTCTTCCCTTCTCTTCCCACCGGCGAGAATTTTTCCCACTCTCCACTGCAAAATCCATTTTGGAGCTTATTCGATCAGTTCATGTTGATACAAATTTTTCCGAATCGTAATGCATTTGTAGCTTTTGGAGTATTTTTATGCCTTCAGTTTATTTTCTACTTTCACTTTCATTTTCAATTTCTGCGTATTTTTTATTCTTTTTTATGTATATTGCTTTCTAATGGTCATTTGTGGTGCAAATTCTTTCCTTTAAATCATTGGTTATTTTGTAAATAGAAAAACAAAGTGAACCATGTCATCGTTCTACTCTTTCTATAACATTTCCATAAGGTTTATTTTGCAATTATCGTTGGTTAGAGTTGTTCTGTTTTTTTCTGCTCTGATTTCATTGCATTGTTTTGAAGAATTTAAAGTTATGGGTTGTGATGATCCTTTCTTAGAAACGGTTTGGCATTCCTAGAGACTGCTTATGTGAGTTGGAATCGCACTGTAAAATCCATTTTGGAGCTTGTTCGATCTTTTCATGGTGATACAAATTGGTTATGATCATATTGCACTTGGAACTTTGGGGGTATTTTTCTTCCTTCCATTTTTTTTTTCTACTTCCACTTTCATTTTCAATTTCTGCATATTTTTTATTCTTTCTATTGTATATTGTTTTCTAATGGTCATTTGTGGTGCAATGTCTTTGATTTAAGTCAATGGTTATTTTGTACGTAGAGAAACAAAGTGAACTATGTCATCGTTCTACTCTTTCTACAACATTTCTGTATTAACTCAAGCATGATGTACAAACTTGAAACGACTTAGATATTTATTCACCATCACATAAATACAGTAATTAAATATAGATAACATGTGTAAATAAAGGGAGAACCACCTTTCTAGCAGTAGCTTTAGAGTAAGAACAAACACCATCCTTGATGCAATCACACAGTCATAATAAACAGCACAGATATATATTAGCCATTTTCCTGTTATTAGCTGTTTTTTTATTTCCTGTTATTAGCTGTTTTCTGTTATTTTCTGTTATTAGCTGTTTTTTCTGTTTTCTTCAAAACTAATCAGTTACAATAACTGATTAGTTACACTCAAACAATTAGCTGTAACCATCATTCACATCTATAAATAACCATTCTCCTATTGAGAATGGCAGATTAGAATTCTTGAATAAAAGAAAGGATCCAAATCCAACTTTGAATTACACCAAAGTGGTATCAGAGCAGCCCCGATTCTTGGACGGATGGCTGGCCGGAGGGGAAACAACCCAGCCATGGGGGACGACCGTGCGCAAGAAGAGACGGAGGACACCGCCGCCCTCTCACCAAGGACATCAACGGTTCGCTTGCTGGCCGTCAAGGACTCCTTGGGAGATTTACACCGGAAGAGAGATAGAGTCATGGACAACTTCCAGCTTGCCGATTAATGTACTCGTGGTCGAGTACAATCTCGGGAGGATGGAATGATGCAATCACACAGTCATAATAAACAGCACAAATAGATATTAGCCATTTTCCTGTTATTAGCTGTTTTTTTATTTCCTGTTATTAGCTGTTTTCTGTTATTTTCTGTTATTAGCTGTTTTTTCTGTTTTCTTCAAAACTAATCAGTTACAATAACTGATTAGTTACCCTCAAACAATTAGCTGTAACCATCACTCACATCTATAAATAACCATTCTCCTATTGAGAATGGCAGATTAGAATTCTTGAATAAAAGAAAGGATCCAAATCCAACTTTGAATTACACCAATCCTCCTACTTGTAAATCTGCTTGATTGTCTATTTTGTTCTACACTCGTCATTTCCCCGTCTCAGGCCATAAATTGAATTGGCCACCCAGCATTGGCATACAAGAGTATGTCTCAGCCTGTTAACAAATACCACTAAAACTAAGCAAGACAAAGAAAAAAGTTTTCAAAAAATTACCTAACTTTTAGGTCTTCATGTGACCTTTAAGTTCTTCTGTCTTCTCCTTCAACTCTTTGACAGATTGCTGAAATTATGTGTTTCTGCAATGTGTACCAGAACATGAAAGATTCATTACGAAAATAAATATCATGAATACAAACCATGAAGAAATACAAAAAAGCCTCTTCATTAAGCTGAAAATGAGTAGACAAGACAAAAGATAATACAAAGAAGCCCTAGGATCAGCTAGTGCACTCAGACATCTCATCTAGGTTGACACCCACTTAGCATTCTCACCATATCGAGACTTAAACCAAAGACAAGGTTTAGAATAGATCATACAAACTGCCCAATAACTATACAACATAGATTTAAGACCACTAGAAATCCAAAAGAAATAAAATAAGAGTACAGTAGTGGACTAAGAATTAAAAATGAAAGTCGGCCAATTATGACTTATATCTTGTATGGAGAAATCTTTGAAGTCTTTTGAAAGAGAGCATCAAGTAGAAGCATTGATTCTAGCCATTTCGACTCGAGTTGTCCAAGAGGAAGCTTTATTTTGAAATGTTAGTTGATTATGTTCAAACCAAATTTCTGGTAAAATGGCCTTTACTACATTTAACCAAATCAATCTTGGTTTCTTCTTGAGAATGGGACATGAAATAAGCTGGACCACGTTCTCCTAAATCTATAGTCGAAAACCCAATTCAAATGAAGATAGCCAAGTAAGCCAAACCAACACTTCTTTGCATGTAAGCAGGAGAAGAAAATATGATGTAAATCTTCTAAAGCATGCAAACACAAGGGAAAAACATGAGGAGATAAACTGAGAAAGGGAGGTTTCATTTGCAAAACTTCTGCACAGTTCATAGTCCATTTCGCATTCTCCAAAGCGTGATATTCACTCTTCTAGGGCTTTTTGTCTTCCAAATTGTCGAGTACTTTGTTTTCAAGACTGTGTTAGAACCTGTTTTCTGTAAATGTTTGGCTGATTAATAAATTAGTAGAACACACTATTTGGTGTTCTATCATTTTGGTATCGGAGAAATCGAATCTGTGAAGTTCTATATCATGGCTCAAAAGCGAATTGAGGAAAAGTTGGAAATGGTAGATCAAGAAATATCCTGCATTCGAGCAGAATTACATGATCTGCCAACAATCAAGGAAAACATGTCATCTTTGGCGAAGAGTATTGAGAGGTTAGGAGTACAGGCTGAGAAGCAACAACAGCAACCAGAAACACTGTTGAAATATATTGAAGGAATGATCAAAGAGAAGACAACGATGGAAGAAGTACTAGAAGGATCATCAAGTAAAGTTGACAGCATGGTTGATGTCAGTGATTGGACGATGATGGGAGGAAAATCTGAGGAAAAACATACCAAGTTGGAGGGTGAAGATTCTGCGGGCGACCGAAGCAAATTTAAAAAAATTGAAATGCCAGTTTTTGTGGGAAATGATCCTGATTCTTGGTTGTTTAGGGCTGAGAGATACTTTCAGATACACAAACTGAGTGAGTCAGAGAAAATGACTGTGTCCATTATTAGTTTTGATGGAGCAGCTTTGGATTGGTATAAATCTCATGAAGATCGTGAACCGTTTGTTAATTGGAACGATTTAAAGAAGAGACTTATTGTTTGATTTCGATCGAGTCGTGAGGGATCAATTCTGGGAAGATTTTTAAAGATCAAGCAAGAAATTACAGTGGAAGAATATCAGAATTTATTTGACAAATCAGTAGCACCATTGCCTTTTCTACAAAAGGCTGTCTTAGAAGAAACATTTATGAATGGTTTGAAACCATGGATTAAGGCAGGCATGGAATGTTGGGAACCTATGGGGCTTGCTCAAATGATGAAGTTGGCCCAAAAGATTGAGAACCGAGAAGTGATAAGGGGAGAATCAAGTTTCAAACGTGCAGCGGATGGAAAATTCCAGGTTTCTGCTTCTTTTAAACCTCAAATTCCTGTGATTTCTAATGATAATAAGTCAGAAGGGATTGTTCCAATGCGGATGATTACACTTCGAGGAGTGGCTGGTGAACCTAATCGACGAGAAGGACCACTAAAACGACTTCCTGATGCTGAATTTCAGGCTAGACGTGAGAAAGGTCTCTGTTTTCGTTGTGAGGAATGATTTTTTGTGGGCCATAAGTGTAAAGTGAAAGATCATAAGGAACTTAGAGTTTTAGTTGTTGGGGCAAATGGGGAAGAACTAGAAGTAGTTGAAGAAGAGGATTCAGGAAACTTCTGATTATGGGGTTATTTTGGGGTCTGAATCAGCTGTAAAAGGGAAGGGAATTTGTAAACAAGTGGAACTGCTATTGGGTGAATGGAAGGTTGTGGATAATTTTCTGCCATTGGAATTGGGGGGGAGTGGATGTCATTCTTGGTATGCAATGGCTACATACATTAGGAGTAACCGAAGTAGATTGGTGAAAAATTACTTTGACATTCATACAAAATGGGAAGAAGGTTGTATTAAGGGGAGATCCGAGTCATACGAAGGCTAGGGTGAGTTTGAAGCACATGATGAAGACATGGACAGAACTTGATCAGGGATTTCTGATTGAGTGTGGATCTTTGGAAGGTGGAATGGCATTTGCAGCGATGTATGGGGTTGATGAAGTGCCTACCACTCATGAGTCTATTCCAGCCGTGTTAGCTAAGAATGAAGATGTTTTTGATTGGCCTGGAGAGTTGCCACCACAATGTACCATTGAACATCATATACATCTTAAGAAGGGGACTAATCCAGTCAATGTTCGGCCTTATAGATATGCATACCAGCAAAAGGAGGAGATGGAAAGATTGGTTGATGAAATGATGGCATTTGGCATAAAAACCTAGTACTAGTCCATATTCGAGCCCGGTCTTGTTGGTGAAAAAAAAATGGTAGTTGACGGTTTTGTGTAGATTACCGTGCGTTGAATAGTGTGACCGTTCCAGACAAGTTTCCTATTCCAGTAGTAGAGGAATTGTTTGATGAACTTAATGGGGCTAATATATTTTCGAAGATTGATCTCAAGGCGGGATATCATCAAATTAGAATGTGTAAAAAGGATGTGAAGAAAACAGCTTTTAGAACTCACGAGGGGCATTATGAGTTTCTTGTCATGCCTTTTGGGCTCACCAATGCACCATCAACGTTTCAAGCTTTGATGAATAGTATCTTTAAACCTTACCTACGCAGGTTTTCTTAGTCTTTTTTGATGATATATTAATTTACAGCAGAAGTTTGGATGAAAATCTTCAACATTTAGAATGGGTGTTAGAGGTGCTGCGAGAGAATAAATTATATGCTAATATGCAGCACAAGTGTGGGTTTGCCAAAATGAAAGTGGAGTATCTTGGCCATATAATTTCGGGCAAGGGTGTAGAGGTTGATCCCGAGAAAATTAGATCTATCAAAGAATGGCCCGTGCCCACTAATGTCCGTGAAGTTCGTGGATTTCTTGGGTTGACAGGATATTATCGAAGATTTGTAATGAATTATGGAAGTGTGGCTGCTCCTTTGACTCAACTATTGAAGAAAGGAGCATATGAATGGACTGTTGCAGCTGCTGAAGCTTTTGAGAATTTAAAGATGGCTACGATGACTCTCCCAATCTTAGCACTGCCAGATTTTTCCTTACCATTTGAAATAGAGACCGATGCTTCTGGATACGGGGTAGGTGCTGTCTTAATTCAAAATCATCGGCCAATTGATTATTTTAGCCAGACATTAGCTATGAGGGATCGTGCTAAACCAGTTTATGAACGGGAATTAATGGCTGTAGTTTTGGCTGTGCAACGCTGTAGACCTTATCTTTTGGCAGGAGGTTTGTAGTGAAAACTGATCAACGATCATTGAAACTTTTATTGGAACAAAGGGTTATCCAACCTCAACATCAGAGGTGGATTGCTAAGCTTCTTGGCTACAATTTTGATGTCGTGTATAAACCGGGACTAGAAAACAAAGCAGCAGATGCCTTGTCTCGTGTCCCTCCTACTGCCCAACTTAATCAACTTACTGTTGAGATCAGTTAAATTGGCAGTCCCCAACACTGAAGTTGACCCTAAATTAGTCCCAGAAATTAATGGGATGGATCTGAATGTCTTGTTCAATGATGAAGATATTCTCCCTATCAAAATTCCCCTGGATTTGCCTAAAGATTTAGTGTCTATAGTCGGCGATTGTGGAATCATTCTGGCTTAAATTAGATGTGCAACTGCCTTTTCCTCCTCCCAGTCATTATTAAGGTTGTCTCCTGGAACACTAAGGGTTTGAACGACTCCTCTAAACGTGCAGCACTTAAAAAATTCATCAACAATTGTAGTCATGATTCAAGAATCTAAGAAGGATACCTTGAACTCGGCTTTTATAAAATCATTGTGGAGTTATAAGGATATTGGCTGGGATTATGTGGCTTCTGTTGGATCTTCTGGGGGAATTCTTACCATGTGGGACAGCAGTAAAATATCTGTAACAGAGGTCATTAAAAGACGCTTCTCTTTGTCAATCAAATGCCTCAGTTTGTGCAAAAAGGTTTGTTGGATCACAAATGTCTATGGCCCTTGTGGTTTCAGAGAAAGGAAATTGGTTTTGCCCGAATTGTCTTCCTTAGCTGATTGTTCGGCCGTGGCCTGGTGCATAGGTGGGGATTTTAATATCACTCGTTGGGCCCGGGAAAGATTTACTTTTGGCAGAAGTACTAGAGGAATGTAATTATTCAATAAGTTTATTGACATGGTTTCTCTCATGGAAATTCCATTGTAAAATGGAAGGTTCACTTGGTCTAGAGACGGTAGTTCTCCTTGAAGATCATTATTAGACAGATTCTTCATAAATCAGATGTGGGATGTTTGTTTTGAAAATTCTCGGGTTTCTCAAAAAGCACGCATCTTCTCGGATCACTTTCCTTTATTCTTGGAGGCTGGTTCTTTTCTTTGGGGTCCCTCTCCTTTTCGGTTTTGTAACAGCTGGTTGGTGTCCAGTGATTCTAATCAGATTATTGTTGAAACAGTGAGCAACTCTAACTTCCAGGGATGGGCTGGTTTCATTCTTCATGAGCAGTTGAGATCAGGTAAATTGGCAGTCAAAGCTTGGAATATTGCTGCGCAAGCTAAGGTAAAAAAAAAAACAGAGAAATCCTTGATGTCAAAATTAGAAAAATATGATTTTGTGGCTGAGTTGATTGGATTAAATCAAGAAGAGTTGAATTCTAGAGCTGCTTTGCAAGCGGAATTACTTAGTATTTATCAAAATGAAGAGCGTAATTTTATTCAGAAGAGTAAACTCAATTGGCTTTCTTTGGGTGATGAGAATACGGGCTTCTTCCACCGCTTTCTAAATGCGAATAAAAAAAGGAACCTCATAACTGAATTAAAAGATGATGATGGGGTTGTCTCGACTTCATTCCGCGACATTGAAAGGCTTGTGCTGGAATTTTTTGAGTCACTTTATACCAGAATTCCGGGGGACAGATTCATCCCTATTAACAGTAATTGGTCTTGTGTTTCCTCAATTCAGAATGAGGCTCTTGTTACCCAGTTTTCAGTGGAGGAGATCTTTAAGGCATTAAAGGCACTTGGCAACAATAACGCTCCGGGCCCGGATGGCTTCACAGTGAAGTTCCTAATCACCCAATGGTCTATTTTCAAGGATATCTTCAAATCACTAATGTCTGATTTCCACAGAAATGGAAGATTAAATGCTTGCATCCAAGAAAACTTCATTTGTTTAGTGCAGAAAAAAGAGAATGTGACTCTAGTCAAGGATTTCCGTCCAATCAGCCTTACTACGTTAGCATACAAGGTCGTCGCAAAGGTTTTATCTGAACGTCTAAAACAAGTTATGGATGCAATTATAAGCCCCACTCAAAGCGCCTTTATTGAAGGTAGGCAAATTCTTGACCCAATATTAATTGCTAACGAGGCCGTGGAAGATTATAGGGCAAAACGGAAAAAAGGATGGATTTTAAAACTTGACTTGGAAAAAGCCTTTGATAGGGTGAATTGGAACTTTTTAGAAAAAAATTTATCTTTGAAAAAGTTTAGTTCCAAATGGATATCATGGATAATGGGCTGCCTAAAAAATCCAAAGTATTCAATCTTCATCAATGGTAAGCCTAGAGGCCGGATAACAGCATCTAGAGGTATCCGCCAAGGGGACCCCCTCTCCCCCTTTTTATTCCTCCTAGTAAGTGAGGTTTTAGGAGAAATCATAAACAAGCTTCATATTAACAGCCAGTTTGAAGGTTTCCTTGTTGGCAAAGACTTGATCCACCTCCCTTTGCTTCAATTTGTCGATGATACTCTTCTCTTTTGTATGTATGATGTGAAGATGCTCCTTAAACTTTAAAACGTCATTAGATTATTCGAATGGTGTTCGGGGCAGAAAGTAAACTGGGAAAAATCAGCCCTTAGCGGCGTTAATGTGGGAGAGGAAGATTTGTTTCAAACAGCAAATCTGATAGGGTGCAAGGTAGAAAAGCTTCCGATTATATATTTAGGTCTCCCTTTGGGAGGCTACCCTCGACAAAAGTCTTTTTGGCAACCAGTCATTGATCGAATTCACAAGAAACTTGAAAGGTGGAAAAAGATATAACATCTCTAGAGGCGGAAGACAAACCTTATGCAACTCAGTTCTGGTTAGCCTTCCTACATACTACCTACTTTATTTTCTATACCTGAAAATGTGGCTGCCTCTTTGTTAAAGTGAGTTTTTGGAGTGAAGGAAAAGGTCTGCAATACTGCTTGAAAGACAGGGGAAGCAGAAGATTGGTGTTCTATATTCTGGTTTGCTTATTAGTATTTTGTTGTTTGGAATTTTGGATTAGGAGGTTTTCTTTGTTTGATGTTTGTGAATTATATGTAACGTTACTCATTTTCTGAGGTTCACGGTTTGCTTATGTTGTAAGTTGTGTTTGAATTATCAATATAATAGAAACACTACATCAGTGTTCTATCAGGATGTCATCCTTGGAATGCAATGGCTGCACACGTTGGGGTAACTGAAGTGGATTGGCGGAAACTCACTTTAACTTTCATACAAAATGAAAAGAATGTTGTTATAAGGGGTGACCCGAGTTTGACAAAGACTAGAGTGAGTCTGTAACACATGATGGAGACATGGACACCATCTGATTAAGGTTTCTTGACAAAATGTCGAGCTATGGAGGGAGGAATGACATTTACCGAACTATATGGAATTGATGATGTTCCTACATTTCAAGAGTTACTACCAGCAGACAATTTTGGCTATCCTAAAAATCCAGCAACAAAGAAGTGGGAAGTGCTTCTTAGTTGGAAAGGAATACCACCTCATGAGGCTACATGGGAGAACTGTGATGATTTTACACAAAAGCTTCCTCATTTCCCACCTTGAGAACAAGGTGTCTTTGGAGAGGGAGAGTAATGATAGACCACCAATTGCAATACAATATAGCAGAAGAAAGACAAGTGGAATTGCACGTGCACAGGTGATGGAATTGGAGGAAGTGGAAACCACCTTAGTGGGGACAACAGTTAGTTACAGGGGGGAGGTTAAAAGGGAGAGATGGAAGGAAAGATGGGGGTTGGTTAATCAGTTTCTGGAAGTGGTGGGGCTGTATTTTCTGGAGAGCAGAATTACAGAAGTTGTTCAGTTACTTTAATCTTAGAAAGTGTTTTCCATTATCGTAAACTACTTTTGATGTTTCAATGTTCTATTTTATACTTGGTTATTGTCTGTAATAGTACTTGTTTGTTCGGTGTTTTCAAGACTGGTTTGAGTATTGTATTCTGTAATAGTTTGGTTGGTTAATGAACAAATAAGAACCATTACTTGGTGTTCTATCAGCTTCTCAATCAACCATACACATCTCAATAAGGTATTATACATGCAATCAAACAATCACAACATACATACCATTTACTCAAAACGACCTAAAACATGCTCAAAACGACCTAAAACGTGTGTACGTATCACTTAATCTAACCTAAAATGTATTCAAAACGTGTGTACGTATCACTTAAACTTTCAAAACGACCAAACAATGCTTAAGTGTAAGTTTGTAACTCACAACCTACCAAAATTTCAAAAAGTGTAAAAAAAGCACTTCAAGACCCAAAACGGCAACGAAGTATGTAAGTGCAACGGACTTAGTTTCAAGCCATCCTAAAAAGAGTGCAAAACGTGTCTAAGATTCCAAACCGACCAAACAATACTCAAGCGTAAGTCCGTAACTCACAACCTAAAAAAATTTCAAAAAGTGTGAAAAAAAGTACTTCAAGACCCAACATTTCAATCAAATGTGTAAGTGCAACCAACTTAGTTTCAAACCAACGCAAAATGTGTTTAAAACGACCTAACAATCCTTAAGTGTAAGTTCGTAACTCACAAACTAACAAAAAAATCAAAATGCGTGAAAAATGCACTTTGAGACCTAAAATGGCAACCACGTATGCAAGTGAAACAAACTTAGTCTTAAACAAATCTAAAAAAATTTCAAACCGTGTTTAAGTATCACTTGAACTTTTAGAACGACCTAAGAATGTTTATTTGTAAGTTCGTCACTCATAACCTACCAAAAAGTTCAAGAAGTATGGAAAAAAAAGGAAACACTACACGACCCAAAATGGCAACCAAGTGCGCAACTGCAACAAACTTAGTTCCAAACCAACCTAAAAAGTGGTCAAGGCGTGTCTAAGTATCACTTGGACTTTCAAAACAACCTAACAAAGTTTAAGTGTAAGTTGGTAACCCATAGCCTACCAAAAAGTTCAAAAAGTGTGAAAAGGGCACTTCAAGACCGAAAATGGCAACCAATTGGATAAGGTCAACAAACTTAGTTTCAAACGAACCTAAACCGAGTTAAAAACGTGTCTAAGTATCACTTGAACTTTCAAAATGTCCTAAAACAGCTTACGTGTAGGTTCGTAACTCATAACCTACGAAAAAAGTTCAAATAATGTGAAAAAAGCACTACAAGACCCAAAATGGAAGTGTGTAAGTGCAACAAACTTAGTTCAAACCAACCTAAAACGTGCTCAAAACGTGTCTAGGTATTACTTGAGTTTTCAAAACGACCTAGCAAATCCTAAGTGTAAGTTTGAAGCTCATAATCTACCAAAAAGGTTGAAAAAAGCATTTCAGGAGACTTCTAAAAGTTGAAGAAATAGATGAATTTCAAGTCTCCCAAAATAAAAGAACCTAGAAATCAGAATCAAATGGGAAGTTTTTGGTTCATTCATTAGTCAACCATCTCTCCATTGCCTCCCCAATTGAAAAACACTTATACTCGACAATTTGGAAGACAAAAAGCCCTAGAAGAGTGAATATCACGCTTTGGAGAAAGCGAAATGGACTATGAACTGTGCAGAAGTTTTGCAAATGAAACCTTCCTCTCACAGTTTATCTCCTCATATTTGTCCCTTGTGTTTGCATGCTTTAGAAGATTTACATCATATTTTCTTCTCCTGCTTACATGAAAAGAAGTGTTGGTTTAACTTACTTGGCTATCTTCATTTGAATTGGGTTTTCGACTATAGATTTAGGAGAACGCGGTCCAGCTTATTTCATGTCCCATTCTCAAGAAGAAACCAAGATTGATTTGGTTAATGCAGTAAAGGCCATTTTACCAGAAATTTGGTTTGAACATAATCAACTAACATTTCAAAATAAAGCTTCCTCTTGGACAACTTGAGTCGAAATGGCTAGAATCAATGCTTCTTCTTGATGCTCTCTTTCAAAAGACTTCAAAGATTTCTCCATACAAGATATAAGTCATAATTGGCCGACTTTCATTTTTAATTCTTAGTCCACTATACTCTTATTTTATTTCTTTTGGATTTCTAGGGGTCTTAAATCTATGTTGTATAGTTATTGGGCAGTTTGTATGATCTATTCTAAACCTTGTCGTTGGTTTAGTCTTTTGGTTTAAGTCTCGATATGGTGAGAATGCTAAGTAGGTGTCAACATAGATGAGATGTCCGAGTGCACTCACTGATCCTAGGGCTTCTTTGTATTACCTTTTGTCTTGTCTATTCATTTTCAGCTTAATGAAGAGGCTCCTTTCCTACTTCAAAAAAGAAACAAAAGGTAAATGTGTGATTCTTATAAAGTAAATTATCCTACATATTAAAAGTTTGAACTTATTCCAAGTGCTTCACCAAATCTTAAATATTTGAACCAACAGCACCAACTTTGCACAACACAACAATGTAAAACACATTAACTACTATCTCTTTTATGCACATTATATATCAAATAAAAATATTAGAAGGGAAAAAATGGAAAAAAAAACATACTAACAACGATAAAATATAATAAGCTTCAATCGAAGAGAGAAGGTTTGAAGAACATAATTCAAAGGTTCCCAAAATCATATCATAATTAGAAAGCCAATACCAACACCAATTCAAAGAGAACGCCTAATCTACCATACAAAAGTCTAAATATAACTTTTTTTTTAATCTTTTGTTTTAGTGTATGATGCAAGTGAAGCAAAACAACATTACAATATAAGATCTTTTTACCCTGTTGTTTAATAATCAACTAAGAAAAATCCGCATTCAAAGTTGACCAAGAATCCAAGACCTTCAATAGGCAAAGATAATATTCTCAACATGGTAATTGGATGTGTTCCCTTTAGCATAGTATCTTAAATAATCACTTTTTGTTATTGGAGAAAAACTCTATTTTCTCTTATTAATGAAATTATACTTGATAATAGGTAAGTATAATTTAATAGAAATTCTAACTAAAGAGAACTAATTATAAAAGGAAATAACGTCTAAAAAGAATAATTAAAAAAATAACTAAGGCAACTATACAATACAAATCTACACTTTGTAATCACAACTTTCGATCTTCCTTGTATGGAGTAACATTTTAAAGAGGCCGAACTAAGATAGATCTAAGCAAAAATTTCATTGATGGCCTAAGAAAGATGGATGGAAACCTTATAATGATACAGGTAACAAACCTTTTCAATTGAGGTTTAGATGCAAAACATGTAATATAGTTCAACATTATTTCGCCAAAGTTAGTCATTAAAATCAAGTGAATCATAAAACAGAAAAAGAATGTAGATTTAAGAGGACTATGTAATATATCAACTAGGAATGAAATAGGCGAAGATAAAAGCAAGTATTAAGAACAAAACAAAGCATAACAAAAGAGGAAGGCCAGCTTACTATTCAAAAAAGCAAAGGAGTTCCACATCACTTGCAAGATAGCCTGTGGAACATTGCTATAGAACTATCTTGGGAACTTTGGCAGAGTTGTGTTTGGAAATTACAATGATGTTTAGCAAAGATGTTTACAATAATAAAACTGTAACATAAATGTTTCATAGTGTTGGAAGAAATTATAGCAATTCATTGCAAATAAGATGCAGTACCTTGATTTTATGGTTAAAGGTTCCAATTGTTTTTTCTTTTTAAGCTCTTATTTAGAAGGGATTCACCTGTTACAAGTTGAAATGTGAGTTGGAAAAATTGGACAAGAAGTTATAACCTTACAAGAAAATGATCCTTATAGAAAGAACTAACTTGATTCAAGCAAAATATCTTCAAGAACAAAATTGCAATTACACGAACACTTGTTAACACAAATAAACAAATGAGAAAACAAATTCTTATTAGTAAAACACATGTAACTAATAAAAAATGCAAATCAGACTATTGAGTACAATGAAATACAACATGATAACAAGACAGAGATGCAACATATACATAAACATACAAATCAGAAAAGAAGTTGATTCTTGACAACAAAGTAAAATAAATACAAAGCATAATAAATTTCTATGACCATTAGGACTATGTAGAGAAATGCCTACTTTCGACATAAGCATTTCATCAAATTCCATCTAAAGCGGAGAGGTTGCCCATGCAAGCTCTGATACCAAGCAATCTCGACGCGCATTTTACTTGACCTAAGCGGCTGGCTTGACTCCCTCTTTTTTTTCTCCCTCCCTCTCTACCGGCTGTCGTGCTAGGTGAAGAACTATAAGGACCTACTAGGCGAGGTCGGGTTTTGCTTGGGCAAGAAAAGCGGAGAGGATCCCAACGAAAACTCTGAAACCGAGGGATCTCGGCGCGCATTTTACATGACCTAAGCGGCTGGCTTGGCTCCCTCTTTTTTTTCTCTTTCCTTCTCTACCGGCTGCCATGCTGGGTGAAGAACTCTAAGGACCTACTAGGCGAGGGTCAAATTTTGCTTAGGCAAGAAAAGCGGCGAGGATCCCCACGAAAACTCTGAAACCGGGGGATCTCGGCGCGCATTTTACATGACCTAAGCGGCCGGCTTGGCTCCCTCTTTTTTTTCTCTCTCCCTCTCTAAAGACTACCATGCTGGGTGAAGAACTCTAAGCACCTACTAGGCGGGATTGGGATTTGCTTAGGCAAGAAAAGTGGAGAGGATCCCCACGAAAACTCTGAAACCAGGGGATCTCGGCACGCATTTTACTTGACCTAAGCGGCTGGCTTGGCTCCCTCTTTTTTTTCTCTCTCCCTCTCTACCGGCTGCCATGCTGGGTGAAGAACTCTAGTGACCCACTAGGCGGGGATCGGGTTTTGCAACCCTAAGCAGCTTGGTCGTATTGTTTTGTTTTTATCGACTGTTATGTTGGGTGAAGAACTCTAAGAACTTGCCGACTTTGCTTTCTACTTGACCTAACAATCATATTTTGCTTTCAAACAATCTTATACAAATGTGTATGGCCAAAAGAGGGATTTAAAATTAATATAAAAAACGCATTAGAATATGGCAAAAAAGGGGATTAAAATTGAGATAAAAAAGAGAACCGCACATATTATTATGTACATAATTCACAATATTCAGAAAATGAACCAAGTGTTCTACTCATTTCTAAGCTATCAATATATGCATTTTCAGCATATGTAACATATTCAAATAACAAATACAATCACAAATCCGAGCTCCGTTCTCATGGGTTAGGCATACATGCTTTTTTATGCTAAAAAGCGAAGTAGACATGGTACTTATTCTAAGCATAGAGCATTGCAAAAGTTTCTAAATTTTGACATTTTTAGCAAAATTTGCAAAATGAAAATTTCCCAAAGGACATGGAATGTGCAAGGCTACAACCCCACCCCCCACTTAAAAATATGCATTGTCCTCAAAGCATTTTAAGCAAGATTCTACGGATGGAAAATAAAAGAAAAAGGAGAACAGAAGACCTCCCCTTGTAACCTAGTTTCTTCATGGAAGCTTGCTTGCAAAGATCCCAAGTTTGGTTATATTTCATTTTCCTTTATTCCTACAAAAAGAAAACAAGAATTTCCATCGAATTTTATTAAAAAGGTTAAACTAAAAATTTTAGAAAAATGTGCAGAATTGTTTAAGCTCGGTTGCATTTTCTAAGCATCACTTGAATTATTAAAACGACCTAACAAATATTCAATACAAGTTCGTAATTCATAACCTACCAAAAAGTTCAAAAAGATTGTTGTAGGTGTTCCACCAAACCTTTTGTAAATTACATACATCAATAAGAAAGAAGCAAGATGCCCAGTTTTTTTGAACTGCTGTTTTTCTCTTCTTTTTTTTTCTTTAACTTGGTAGACCGAAAAATACTTTGTGTTGAGAGTAATATATCCGGAACCAATTTTCTGGCAGCCATTAAGATTTACCCACTGCAACTCTGCACACAAATATTTTCTTATAAACAATAATTAACACAATCTAATTGGTATCTTATGGATATAAAAGACAGCTTGGAAGGATTTCAAATTAGTCTACGAACAAAGAATTTGGAAGGATTTCAAATTAGTCTACGAACAAAGAATTTGGAAGGATTTGTGATCAACTAAGGAGCTCTCGACTTTCTCCGCTGGAATTTACCTTCCTTGGGTACTTATCGACCAGAGACTGGAAGTAGTTGTGCTCTTCGTCCACAGTAGTCATCCAAAGAGCAAGGGAAAGACCACAACGCGCAGTGGAATAGGAAAAAGAGCGTCGAGCACAGCTTTCGTGTCACCAGCAATCGTTTTTCCTTTATTGGTAGACCGAAAAGGCTTTGTCAAGCAGGCATGCATGATTGTCACTCGATCGACAGTTGAGAAATCCGGCGCTGTTAGGGCGATTTTGAGGAAGACAAAGAAGATAAGAGAAGGGGAGAGGACGAGAAAGTAGAGAGAGAGAGAGAGCCGTTAGAGAAGAAGTAGGGGAAGAAATTTGAAACGTGAGTGAGAGAGAAGGGGAGATGAGGGATTAAAATATATTTGAATTATTTGTGATAAAACCCATTTAAAACCCAAAACAATTTCTTTATAACTAAAACAAATATTTTGTTTTTAAAATTTAGACTAAAAAAATCAAATTTTACGAGATAAAATTTTCAGTAACGATAAAGCAAAATATATATATTTTGTTTTTCAAATAATTATAATCCAAAATTTTCAAGAAATGTGAAATTTCATTTAATAAGATAAAAAAATTGTGAACATTAGTTTCCAACTTTGGCAATGGATGAAAGTATTAGAAATTGAAAATAATTGTTAGACATGCATGTTAGCCGTCACCACAAACCAATCCAATTTTTCATTCAAAAATGTTGAATTTATAATTACTGGTTCTCGAAACATTCATACAATTTTTTTTTTTAATTTAACTTACTTAATTTGAGTTTTCTTACGATGTTCATGTCGATATTATACGAAAAATTGTCTTAAATGATAAAATTGCTGAAGATATTCACAAATATAACAAAGTTTTACCGTCTGTTAGTTAGTGATAGAACATGTACCAGTGGTCTATCAATTATCCTCTATGGTTTTAGTTTAGTGGTTATTTATCAAGCTCTTAATAAATTAAATAGTGATTTAACAAATATAATGTAAAAGAATATTCCAAGAATAACCTTGGAGTATCACTTGAATTTTCAAAACGACCTAACAATGCTAAACTATAAGCTCATAACTCATAACCTATCAAAAAAAGTACAGATAAAACAAAAAAACTATTTAAATCTTGAAAAATGAAATATGAGAAAAAAAATGAAAAGAGAAGAAATAAATTTTAAAGTATATGTAAATTTTAGATATTAAGTAAAAAAGAGAATATGTAAGTTGAATTTTAATCGGTAAGAATATGGATGTCTAGAAACAAATTTTTAATTTTTTAAAAGTTGATTTATAATCATTTGATTTCTTTAAATTCAACAACATAAACATAAAATGATTTGATTTTGAATTTATCACACCTTACAAATATTTTTCAAATTTCAAATCAAGAGATACTAAGTTTGTTGACCTTACCCACTTGATTGCCATTTTGAGACTTGTTTAAGACTAAGTTTGTTTCACTTGCATACTTGGTTGTCATTTTAGGTCTCAAAGTGCATTTTGAACTTTTTTTTTTTAATGGGCTTTATCAAAAATAATTCAAATGGAATTGGCAAATGGCTGAGGGCCTTCGTGAAACGTGGGAGAGAAGCGATAAGAATATGGATGTCTTAATGGTCATAGAAATTTATTATGCTTGGTTTTTGCTTGAAATTTTTTCTATTATTTACTTTATTGAACACACACGAGCACCCGTACATCTGGATTTGTAAGAATATGTATCATTATAAGGTTTCCATCCATCTTTCTTATGCCATCGATGAAGTTTTCGCTTAGATCTTTATCTTAGTTCGGCCTCTTTAAAATGTTACTCCATACAAGGAAGATCGAAAGTTGTGATTACCAAGTGTAGATTTGTATTGTATAGTTGCCTTAGTTATTTTTTTAATTATTCTTTTTAGACGTTATTTTCTTTTATAATTAGTTCTCTTTAGTTAGAATTTCTATTAAATTATACTTACCTATTATCAAATTCTTTTTCCGTAATAAGAGAAAATGGAGTTTTTCTCAAATAACAAAAAGTGATTATTTAAGATAGTATGCTAAAGGGAACACATCCAACTACCATGTTCAGAATATTACCTTTGCCGATTGAAAGTCTTGGATTCTTGGTCAACTTTGAACGCAAAGATCTTATATTGTAATATTGTTTTGCTTCACTTGCATCATACACTAAAACACAAGATTAAAAAAAAATATTATATTTAGACTTTTGTATGGTAGATTAGGTGTTCTCTTTGAATTGGTGGTTGGTATTGGCTTTCTAATTATGATATGATTTTGGGAACCTTTGAATTATGTTCTTCAAACCTTCTCTCTTCGATTGAAGCTTATTATATTTTATCGTTGTTAGTATGTTTTTTTTCTCTCCATTTTTTCCCTTCTAATATTTTTATTTGATATATAATGTGCATAAAAGAGAAAGTAGTTAATGTGTTTTACATTGTTGTGTTGTGCAAAGTTGGTGCACTTGGTTCAAATATTTAAGATTTGGTGAAGCACTTGGAATAGTCTAAGTTCAAACTTTTAATCTGTAGGATAATTTACTTTATAAGAATCACACATTTACCTTTTTTTTTTTTTTTTTTTTTGAAATAGGAAAGGAGCCTCTTCATTAAGCTGAAAATGAGTAGACAAGACAAAAGATAATACAAAGAAGCCCTAGGATCAGCTAGTGCACTCGGACATCTCATCTAGGTTGACACCCACTTAGCGTTCTCACCATATCGAGACTTAAACCAAAAGACTAAACCAACGACAAGGTTTAGAATAGATCATACAAACTGCCCAATAACTATACAACATAGATTTAAGACCGCTAGAAATCCAAAAGAAATAAAATAAGAGTACAGTAGTGGACTAAGAATTAAAAATGAAAGTCGGCCAGTTATGACTTATATCTTGTATGGAGAAATCTTTGATGTCTTTTGAAAGAGAGCATCAAGTAGAAGCATTGATTCTAGCCATTTCGACTCGAGTTGTCCAAGAGAAAGCTTTATTTTGAAATGTTAGTTGATTATGTTCAAACCAAATTTCTGGTAAAATGGCCTTTACTGCATTTAACCAAATCAATCTTGGTTTCTTCTTGAGAATGGGACATGAAATAAGCTGGACCGCGTTCTCCTAAATCTATAGTCGAAAATCCAATTCAAATGAAGATAGCCAAGTAAGCCAAAACCAACACTTCTTTGCATGTAGGCAGGAGAAGAAAATATGATGTAAATCTTCTAAAGCATGCAAACACAAGGGACAAACATGAGGAGATAAACTGAGAAAGGGAGGTTTCATTTGCAAAACTTCTGCACAGTTCATAGTCCATTTCGCATTCTCCAAAGCGTGATATTCACTCTTCTAGGGCTTTCTGTCTTCCAAATTGTCGAGTACTTTGTTTTCAAGACTGTGTTAGAACATGTTTGGCTGATTAATAAATTAGTAGAACACACTATTTGGTGTTCTATCATTTTGGTATCGGAGAAATCGAATATGTGAAGTTCTATATCATGGCTCAAAAGCGAATTGAGGAAAAGTTGGAAATGGTAGATCAAGAAATATCCGGCATTCGAGCAGAATTACATGATCTGCCAACAATCAAGGAAAACGTGTCATCTTTGGCGAAGAGTATTGAGAGGTTAGGAGTACAGGCTGAGAAGCAAGCACAGCAACCAGAAACACTGTTGAAATATATTGAAGGAATGATCAAAGGGAAGACAACGATGGAAGAAGTACTAGAAGGATCATCAAGTGAGTTGACAGCATGGTTGATGTCAGTGATTGGACGATGATGGGAGGAAAATATGAGGAAAAACATACCAAGTTGGAGGGTGAAGATTCTGTGGGCGACCGAAGCAAATTTAAAAAAATTGAAATGCCAGTTTTTGTGGGAAATGATCCTGATTCTTGGTTGTTTAGGGCTGAGAGATACTTTCAGATACACAAACTGAGTGAGTCAGAGAAAATGACTGTGTCCATTATTAGTTTTGATGGAGCAGCTTTGAATTGGTATAGATCTCATTATTAGTTTTGATGGAGCGAGATATATCCTATTAAAGTTGTCGTGTTACTTAATCGCATTATAACGCAAAGACATTCCTTTGCTCTTTCTTGCATACAAGTTAGTTCCCATTTCTATTTTGTCATCCATATTCCCTCTTATAGAATCTCTAAGCGTAGATATCTAGTGGTAGTTTGTTCTTGTATTTCTTTTATACCATTCGTTATTCTTTAATTCTTTTATACTGCCTAGATAATAAGTAATACCTAAAATTAATATCTTGAATCAATTCCTTATGTTCGACCCGGGATCACCCAAGTAAACCTACCATTTCACTTGCACTTGGACAAGTAGTAAGAAAACTTGTACTCAAGAGGACTTAGTTGCCACACGATATGAAGGTCTAGTGAGCAATTCACATGCAGTTAACATGCTTAGTGATATATCGCCTAGATTGAGTATAATTTTCATTCACCATTTACTAACACTAAGTCCTGATTGTTGAAGAGAAACAACACCTCAATAACCGGAGCGATCGACTTCTATCTTTAGTTATTCGATCTTGAACCTTAATTGCACCGAGAGATGGCCTGGGATGAAACAAATTTACATTTATTTTATTCAGTCTCGAGCATACATTGTCCTAAGATGCTACATTATGAAAGACTTTTGCCTTTAGTTATTCGATCTCAAGCCTTAATTGCATTGAAATGGCTCGGGATGAAAGAATTCTGTCTTTATTCTATTTAATCTTGGGCATACATTACATTGAGATGCTCCGAAATGAAATTTTTTTGCCTTTAGTTATTCGATCTCGACCTTAATTGCATCGAGATGACCCGTTATTAATAAATCACAAAGAAGATATAAATCGCAAGGACGTCTATGGAATTTGTGAAAAAATAATCTCGCATCATGGACTTTTCTTATTTTGTTATACGAACCATAAATATTTTGGATTTTTCTACATTTATGTAAATTACTCTTAAATTAATCTAATAAATATTTAATTGGAAATCACCGCCACTTGGATATAGGAATACGGGAGCATCCCACATTCTCTAAATAACACCCACATATGGAAGTTATTATCTTAATTTAAATTAATGATCACAAATAGCAAAAAAGTTAAAACTATTTACAAAATATAGCAAAAAATTGAAACTATTTACAAAAAGACTCAAATGTGCTATAGAGAATTTAATTATTATGCTAATTAGTTTCAATTTAATTAGTATATTTGAAAATTCCACTTAAATTTGATTAACACTAAAATAATTAGTTAATATATAATAATTATTTAAATCACATTTAAATGAATATTTCTCACATAACCAATAGTTTGAATTTAATTAAATAGAATTAAACTAAATTATTAATTAATTCTTCAATTATTTAATTTCTAAATTAAATATTTTATATTTGATTTAATATAGATTTGAATCATACTCATATATGAATTTCTCTCATAACCTATTGTTTGAATTTGTATCATATACGTATTAAATTTTAATCTATAGTTTTATTACAAATTTAATTCATATTAAATTAATATTTGAACTCATTCAAATATTTATTATTTCATAAATTAATTTTAAATCATATACAAAATTAAATTTATATAATAAAGTTCAATTAAAAGATAAATTTTATATTATAATATATCACCATACATTATACTAATTTTCAAAGTAAATATGAACATTTCAAATTACAGTCAATATGTAATAACCTTAATACCCTTTACATACTAGGAAGGGACCTAATAAATTTACATTTCAAAGTGAAATCAATTTATTTACTTTAGTTGTCGTATTATCCTTAAGAGCACCTCATGCCTCCACATCAATAATCATTTTATCTCATTGCAACAATCACCCATATAAATATTGAATCAACATATGGTTCTGTACCTAATGATGAAAAACTTGGCACTGAGCCAAGTATTTCCCCCAATAATCGTAAAGTGATTCATCCTTTCCTTGTGTGATGCCATAGACTTTCTTCCTCACACTAGTAGCATAAAAGGTTGAAAAGAACTTTTCCAAATATTGTCTCTACATCTACTCCCATGAAATAATGCTCCCTGGTGACAAGTAATAGAGCTAGTCTTTCACTTCTTCGTGTTACGAGAAGGGAAAAGCTCTCATGTTCGTCTGCTCAAGGGTTATAATGTGAGGACTCATTCCATTGCAAACAATATGGGGCTCGGCTATCGAGAATAATATGGGGCTCGACTATCGAGAATATAACGACTGAACCCTAAGTGGAAGTCCATAAGTTCACTTTAGCAGTTAGCTAAATGAAAATCTACTTATAATATGGAGCAAGCACTAGAAGAAATTTGCTCTTTATTGTCAGTTTAGAACCGACATTAATGGCATTTGGTGTCAGTTCGGTTGACATCTATGTTAGCGTTTTTAAAGGCCTTTAATGTCATTTTTGCTTTGATGTCAGTTTAAAAATGACATCAAATGCATCATTAATGGCCATTGATGTCGATTTTAAATCAACATTTTTTATGGCGTAATTGTTGACCTTTACTGTCGGTTTTCCTTTAATGTCGTTTTTAAACCGACATCAAAGCCTTGTTTGTTTTTTTAATTTATTTATTTTAATTATTTTTCATGGTGTCGAAATCGACATTATTTGTTACGAATTACGACATGAAATGTTCGTCATCGAATATTAAAAAAGTATAAAAAATAATTGTTGCATGATTGTTAGCTGTCTACCACTCCATGGCAAACCTTATATATTACTTCCATATTTCACCTGCAAGGCAGAAGATCAACACCTACAAAGCAAGCATACACTTCCACACATCCAATGGCAAACTAATACTATTTCTAGCTATATAGAATTCAAACCTACAAAACCAGCACATACACTTCCACACTTCGATGCAAACTAATAATATTTCTAGCTACAGAATTCAACACCTAAAAACCCAACATATATACATTTTTCCACACTTCCATAGCAAACCAATATTTCCATTTCACCTACAAGGAAGAAGATCAACACCTACAAAACAAGCATACATTTCCACACATCCAATGGCAAACTAATACTATTTCTAGCTATAGAATTCAACATGTAAGAAACCTACAAAACCAACACATACATTTCCACACTTCCATGGCAAACCAATATTTCCATTTCACCTACAAGGAAGATCAACCCCTACAAAACCAGCATACACTTCCACACATCCAATGGCAAACTAATACTATTTCTAGCTATAGAATTCAACATGGTAAGAGGCCACAAAACCAGCACATACACTTCCACACTTCCATGGAAAACTACAAAAATACACTTTTCCACACTTTCATAATACTACAAAAATACACATATCAATCAAGTAAATAATATGTAAAGTATTAAAGTATGTGTACAACAAATTCCTCCACTAATACACACTTTCCACATAGTACTACAACAAATACACTCTAAAGTCAACACCTAAAACACTACAATACAACACTTATTCATAAACTACTACAAGCAGAAAACCTCAAAATTAAAGTATGTACAACAAGTAGTACTAGAATCTCGTAGCTTATATATTAAAACAATTAGTATTAGTACTAGTAACTTATATACTACAAAAAAAGTGTAAAAGCTTACACAAATCGGCTAACAAAGCTTGCATATTTTGTTCGAATCTCGTCAATCTCCTCTTGCGTATATGCACTTTTTTGTATTAAACTACGTAAAAAGAAAGGTATGAAAAGAATAAGTTTAGATAATTTATGTAATTTGTAACATATAAAAAGTGAAAGTAGAAACTTACAAGGCTAGTGATGGGAGTACTAGAAATATGCACGATTTCATGTATATACTTTTGGACATAATACCCACACCCAACCGAATCCAATTGACGAGGACACTGCATGTATATAAATTACATACAAATTATTCTTATGTTTCATTGAAAATAATTATGTGTCAATGCAAATTACCTTTATAGGTTTCCATTTCGGATTTGACCGATAATGTTGTAAATCATGCTTAGCTTGCCATGTTTTTAATCCTCTATACATTTGGAAACATTAGAATTAGAAGACAATGAAGTCAAATAAGAAGTAAATCATAAGTCACATTTATGACTCCATGGATATCTTCGTTAACTTTACTTTGAAGAGAGTCCAAAACATAAACACAGTTCTCTCGAAGATTGATGACATGCAACATCCAATGAAAACTACAATAAACATCTTCAATGTGAGTATACATTTAACCTCAATGAAAAACATAATAATGTGTTAATCTTATTTATTTACCCAGTATTATACGAAATTAGAACTATTTGTTCCAAGGTAGCCGCTTCTAACTGGTTGGCAAAATTTCTGGATCGGAGATCACGATCCTTGATATGTGATGTTATTTTTGCTTGGTCATAACAAAAAACTTGCTTCCACAATCACATTCATCCCAAAGATAGCTAAGTAAAAGCAACCTTAGTTAAAAAGGAACAAAATAACTATAGCTATAGTATTGGACATAAAGATGAGTAAAAGATGTTTACTTACGTAATGTATGCTAGGATGCACATATAGCCTATTTCTACCATGCTGCAATAATGGAGCAAGTCCTAACGAGCTAAATAAATGAATTTGTTTTTACCGAATATTAGCTCGTTCATTAGGATGCGAACCATATCTACATCCTTCATATTGTTCACGACATGTCCATATAAGAGCTTAATGGTTCCATTAACATTTATGTAATTTGAAGAATACAGAACATCCTTTGGGGTTGAATGCTCCAAGCACAAACAAAATAATATCAAAACCTAAAATACAATCACAAATAAATATCAAAGCTTCAATAGCATATAAACAAGTCAACGAGGTCATTCAACAATATTACCTAATGCTTGATTTAAAGTCTCTATCTTGCCCTTCACTGGAATAGGTAAACTACAATCTCCTCCTGTGAGCAAGTCCACCAAGATTTTAACATTGGGACCACCATTGCTATCATCAAGTACGGTTGCTATTGCAACAATATTATTAATCGTTCCTATAGCCAATTTGCACGGTGTTTACTTTACAAGTATTAAAAGCATCATTAAGAACAATTTATCCTATAAACATTAAAATTTTAAAAGTGACAACAAAGTTAATTACCTTCACTTCACATGCGCATGCACACACACGAACACACGCATGAACGCATGTCCACCCATACGGGCACATGCGCACTCACACACACCCACACCCACCTACACGGGCACATGCGCATGCACGCACACGAACACACGCATGAACGCACGTGCACACACACACACACGCACACCCACCCACACGGACACATGCACATTTGCACACATCCACACACACATGCACGCACGCGCACCCACCCACACGGACACATGCACATTTGCACACATCCACACACACATGCACGCACGCGCACGCGCACATCCACCCACACGGGCACATGTGCAGTCACAGACACGCACACACACACACCCACATGGGCACACGCACACTCTGACACGCACACACAAGCATATGCACACACCCACACACACAAGCACATGTGCATGCACACACGCATGAACGCACGCACACATTCACACATGCATACACACATCTACACACACATGCACACATGCACACACGCACACACACACATACGCACACGCACATCAATCCGCACGGGCAAACGCGCACTCGCACACGTGCACACACACACGCACACACGTACATATGCACAAAGATGTGAAAATGAATTAAATTTAAAAAACAATTACATTAATTGTGTTTAGAATGACTTTTAAACTATATTCATTTAACTTAATAACATTAATTAAATTATAATTTATATTAATATTGATTTAAGAGTGTCATTAGTGTAATTATATCAATATAATGCGGTCTTATCCAATTTTACCAACAAAAAACAAGTCAAATATGGACTAGTAAATCCACACTCTTTGTCATAAGAGATATAATAACGTTTTTATGGGTCATTTTAAAAAATGACAAAACAACTTTTTCTTTTGAATTTTAGCAAATAGCATTTTTTATCTGAAAAAGATACATCAACCCATAATAACACTACAACAAATCTGGGTTTGTAGTGTCAGGTGAAAAAAATGAAAAATTATCTTTATTGTCGTTTTTGAAAAGGTGGATCAAACCGACATTAATGATAAGGGTTTAATGTCGTTTTTAAATCGACATTAATGATCAGCCAGTTTTATTTTTTTTTAATTTTTTGTATTTTGTAAAAACTGACATTAATGACCCCCCATTTTAAATTTCTTTTTAAAAAATTGTTAGGTCTTAAAAACTAAATTTTTCCTCTCTTTCTTACTTTTCTCTTTCTTACTCTACTCTTTCCCTATCAATTTTTCTTTTCTTTCTCTCCAAGTTGGTTTTTAATTTTGTTCTCTTCTCAATTTGTGACCCTAGATCGCGAACGGCAACCAATCTTCATCGTGCTTCCGCCGCAAAAATCCTTGGGTTTCTTCATTTGATTGTTAACTTGTGACTGCTAGGTAGCATTATTGATTATTAATTGTCTTTATTTTTTCAAATGTGCAGCCTTATTCATACTATCTTTTGTTAGAAAAATGAAAGAAGAGAAGGGATAGAAATGAGCTTGGTAACTAGCATTCTTGTAGGTGGATTTGCCAAAATGGAAAATGTAGAGTAAGTAATTTTGGTATAGCTATTTGGAGTGTTATGTGAA
This sequence comes from Cucumis sativus, assembly GCF_000004075.3. NCBI lineage: Eukaryota > Viridiplantae > Streptophyta > Magnoliopsida > Cucurbitales > Cucurbitaceae > Cucumis > Cucumis sativus. The sequence goes on along the minus strand of NW_022279562.1, from coordinate 32,437 downwards.
GCACAATATCTTCATAATGTGATGCGTTTTGGTTTTCGATTGAGATCAATCTTGGTAATTAATTGTTTTGAATTGTGTTTTATTTTATCTTTTAGTAGTAAATGTTTTTGTTTTCTTTAGTTTAGTTTGAGTATTAGTCTGTTTTGATATATTTGTAGGTTGCATCTATTTATCCATATATTTATCTTTGATCAATACCTAGCTAGTGGAGTCTCTTCTTTTTATGGGCTTCCTTATATTCCATGTTCTTTTACTATATATTTGAGATTTTCACCTTCCATAAATGAAATAAATTAACTATTTTCATTTGAAAAGAAAAACGATCCAATAGGAGTTTGTAAGATTATTTATCATCTCCATTGTTTAACTTTCTCTATAAAAACAATGTTGCTATTGATGGGTAAATTTATACAATTAAAGAGTAAGAAGCCTATAGACTAGCATTGCTAAATTGAACATTCAAAATTTGCTTTGAAGTAAGAGTCGAGGATGGTATAATTATTCTTTAGTTGTATTCCTCTTTTTCTTATAGATCTTTGAAGAACCAAATTAGGTTATTTTCTTCTTCTTAATGAGTTGTTTTGATCAAAGCTTATTTTCTTCTTTATTTTTGCAGCACTTTTGGGTTGCCATTTCAATTGTCTTCTTTGTTGCTGCTACATTATTTACTCTACTGAAACTTTGTGGTAATTTTTAATTTTCCACATTTAGATTGCAGTCTGTTTAGTTTGATTTTAAATAATATGTACTAATTTTGCAAATTCTAGATTTAATCTTCCCCAGGTTGTAAAGTATATTTTGGTCTTAGATAGCCAGCCAAGCTAAGCTAAGTAGATGGAAGCAATTGTTGAAGTTGAAGATTGTGAAAGCGTTTAAGATTTCTTATTTAAGTCTTGTATTAGGATCTAGTTTTCATGTATTATTATAGAATGTATATACAAACGCAATATTAAGATTTCATTTTCTATATACAAATGTAAAAGAAAAATATTGTAGTTCCTAAAATAATATTAATTTTATTGATTTGTTGGTGTGAGAATAAAATATTTATTTACACGTATCTAATGTCAGTTTATAAAAAATGAACAATAATGCAATAATTATATATTTCTTTTGTAAAAATAGATCCAAAAACAAGACTTTAATGTCGGTTTTAAAAACAATATCAAAGGCCAAACCGACACTGAAGGTCAACAATAGCACCATAAAAAATGTCGGTTTTAAACCAACATCAATGACCATACCGACATTACTGATGCATTTGATATCGTTTTTAAACCGACATCAAAGCAAAAACGACATTAAAGGCCTTTAATAACGCTAGCATAGATGTTAGTTACGAACTGACACCAAAGATCATTAATGTCGTTCCGAACTGACACCAAAGATCATTAATGTCGATTTTAAACCGATATTGAATGGCAAATTTCTTCTAGTGTAACCAAATTTATATAATTTGAGAATCAACATTTTAATAATTTTATTCAATCTTACTAACTTCAAAATAACCAAATTGAATTTGAATTTCAAAATAACAAAATTATAATTTAATAGTATTTGAGAATCTCAACGATAGATTTTGTATCAAAATAACCTTAATTGAATTTCAAAATTAAAAAATATCAACTTGTTCGATATCTTTATCTCAAAATAATATTAATGGCTTGAATATCAAGAAAACTAAATTGAGAGAATCACAACATTAAAAAATATCAACTTGTTCGCACACACGAACACACACCCACATGTAGGAACGCACACACGCGCACGCACGCACGCACACTCACACACACCCGCACACACACACATGGACAAACGCACGAACGCACGCATGTTGAATTTGAATTTTAAAATAACATAATTGAATTTGAATTTCAAAAATAGCCAAATTGAATTTCAAAATAACAAAATTATTATTTTTTCAGAATTTCATAATCTCAATTATGTGATTGAATTTCAAAATTAAAATATATCAACTTGTTCACTATCTTTATCTCAAAATAATATTAATGACTTGAATATCAAAATAATTAAATTATTATTTTAAAATTGAAAGAAACTCAACATTAAGAAATATCAACTTGTTCGTATACAAGCACACGCGCACACGAGCACACACAGACACACACACACACGTGCACATGCGCACACACGGACACACGCACAAACACACGCGCATACACATGCACACGCTACCTACACGCACACTCACCCACACGCACACGCGCACGCACACATATGCACAAAGATGTGTAAATGAATTAAGATTAAAAAACAATTACAATAATTATGTTTCGGAGTAAAAATCATGTTCATTTGACTTAAAAACATTAAATAAATTATAATTTCTATCAATATTGGTTTAAGAGTGTCATTATTTCAATATAATGCGGTTTTATGCAATTTTACCAACAAAAAATAAGTCGAATATGGACCTGTAGATCCACACTCTTTGTCCTAAGAGATATAACAACTTTTCTATGGGTTATTTTAAAAAATGGAAAAACTATTTTTTCTTTTGAATTTTAGCAAATAACATTTTTTGCACGTGCATGGTATTTTACAAAATATCCACCTTCTCCAACTGTAATTATTTAGTTTCTACGTTGTAATTAATTTATGTCATTTATCAGCTTTTAATTAATTTTTACTTGAAAAATATACATCAATCCATATTGCAACTTTTTTTTTAATATCTTGGGACTCAACTAATTGATTCAATATTTTAATAACTTTATTCAATCTTACTAATTTCAAAATAACCCAATTGAATTTGAATTTCAAAATAACAAAATTATTATTTTTCAGAATTTGAGAATCTCAACATAGATTTTGTATCAAAATAACCTTAATTGAATTCAAAATTAAAAAATATCAACTTGTTCGCTATTTTTATCTCAAAATAACATTAATGGCTTAAACATCAAGATAACGAAATTATTATTTTAAAATTGGAAGAATCTCATCACTAAAAAATATCAACATGTTCGCACACGCACACACGCACGCAAGCACACTCGCACACGTGCGCACGCACGCACTTTTGCACACACACACACACATACATATGCACGCACACCCATCCACACTTACCTACACACGCACGCGCACACGCACACACAGACGAACACACGCGCGCACACACACACACACGTATGTATAAAGATGTGTAAATGAATTAAAATTAAAAAATAATTAAATTAATTGTGTATAGAAAAACTTTTAAACCATATTCATTTGACTTAATAACATTAATTAAATAACAATTTTTATCAATATTGGTTGAAAAGTGTCATTAGTGTAATTATTTTAATATAATGGAGTTTTATCCAATTTTAACAACAAAAAACAAGTCGAATATGGACCCGTAGATCCACACTCTTTGTCATAAGAGATATAGCAACGTTTTTATGGGTCATTTTAAAAATGACAAAACTACTTTTTCTTTTGAATTTTAGCAAATAGCATTCTATCACGTGCATGGTATTTTCTAAAATACCAAAATATCCATATTCTCCAACTGTAATTATTTTGTTTCTACTTTGTAATTAGTTTATGTTATGCATTTATCAACTTTTAATTATTTTTTTATCTGAAAAAGATACATAAACCTATATCATAAATTTTTTCTTAATATCTCGAGACTCAAGTAATTGATTCAAGATTTTCATAAATTTACTCAATCTTACAATTTTCAAAATAACCTAATGGAATTGAAATTTCAAAACAACAAAATTGAATTTCAAAATAACAGAATTATTATTTTTCAAAATTTCAAAATCTCAGATAGATTTTGTATTAAAATAACCTAAATTGAATTTCAAAATTAAAAAATATCAACTTGTTCGCTATCGTTTATCTCAAAATAACATTAATGACTTGAATATCAAGATAATAAAATTATTATTTTAAAATTGAGAGAAACTCAACATTAAAATATATCAACTTGTTCACACACAAGCACACACGGACACGGGCAAACGCGCACACACGCACGTATGAGCGCACACACACCAACACACCCACGCGCACAAGCACATACGCGTCCGCACACACACAGATTAGGTGATGATTTCTATCGAAGAAAGCAAAAGCAAAGGGTTTGTTTGGAGAGTGGGCAAAATTCTAGCTGGTGAGGAGAAAAGAAAAAGACATGGGGTTCAGATTCGAGGGATTTTTTTTAATGATTGTTGGAAGAACAAAGAGATTGTGAGGAGATTTAAGGGTCATGACACAAATATTAAATCAAAAATGAAGAAATGGCCAATTGAATTTTAAAGAAAGTTTCACCTCCCTGTTTGCAGTTTTCTTGCTTATTTACGAAAATGTTGTAGAAAGAGTACACGATGAAATAATTCACTTTGTATTTCTCTTTACAAAGTAACCAATGACTTAAAACAAACACATTCCACAACGAATCACCAACATAAAATAATATGCAATAGAAAAGAAAAGACCCAACTAATGTGAAACTAGAAGACACACATGTCCTCTATTAAGGTAGAGTCAAGGTAATGTAGAAAAATTGATTGCCGAACAACCAATTTTTCTTAAATCACCTCAAAATTACCTTATAAACTATACAATTACTTTTTTTCTGATATTCCAAACCACTTGCCAACTGAAATTTGCTTTTGACAGTATACAGTGCATTTCCTGAAATTGAATGCTCAATCAAGAAATTGAAAATGAAATTGGAAGTAGAAAAAAAATGGAAGGAAGAAAAATACCCAAAAAGTTCTTTGTATCATTATGAACCGAACGAACAAGCCCCAAAAAAGATGGGCAGTGGGATTCCCACTCAGATAAACTGCCTCCATGCTCACCAAAACATTCCTAACAAAGGATTCAGCTCCCTATCAACGATTATCACAACCCATATCTTTTTAAATTCTTCAAAAACAATGCAATGAAATTAGAGCAGAAAAAAACAGAACAACAACTCTAAACAACAACAACTAAAAAATAAACCTTAACCCTTGATCCTTGCAATCCATTAGAACCGGCACTCGACAAGATCGAGAACAATCGATTCCCAGCTGCAGGTTTCAACATCGACAAAGAATTTCCGAGGGAAATCAAATTTTTGGAAATGGGTAGTAAAGAAAAATAAGGTTGAAAAGATTTTGTTTGGAGAGTGGGCAAAATTCTAGCTGGTGAGGAGAAAAGAAAAGACATGGGGTTCAGATTCGAGGGATTTTTCTTAATGATTGTTGGAAGAACAAAGAGATTGTGAGGAGATTTAAGGGTATCGCCACGAATGGCAAAATGTTAAATCACAAAAGACTATTGTTTTCTTGCTTCTTTATGGAAATGTTGTAGAAAGAGTAGAACGATGACATGGTTCACTTTGTTTTTCTATTTACAAAATAACCATTGACTTAAAAGGAAAGAATTTGCACCACAAATGACCATTAGAAAACAATATACATAAGAAAGAATAAAAAATACGCAGAAATTGAAAATGAAATTGAAAGTTGAAAATAAATGGAAGGAAGAAAAATACTCCAAAAGTTCCAAATGCATTACGATCAAGAGAAATTTGTATCAACATGAACTGATCGAATAAGCTCCAAAATGATTTTGCAGTGGGATTCCGACTCAGATAAGCAGTCTCCAGTCTTGCCAAAACGTTCCTAACAAAGGATCATCACACCCATAACTTTAAATTCTTAAAAAACAATGGAATTGACTCAAAGCAGAAGAAAACGAAAGAAAAACTCTAACCAACGATAAGAAGAAAATAAACCTTCACCCTTGATCCTTCCAATCCATTTGGGGGTTCAACACTGGACATGATCGAGAACAATCATGGACGAATATCTTCCAAGAAGGGAAACGAATTTTAGCGAAGTTTGATCTACCTGTTAGCAGTGTTCTTGTTTTTGTACGGAAATGTTGTAGAAAGAGTAGAACGATGAAATAAATCACTTTGTTTTTCTCTTTACAAAGTAACCAATGACTTAAGAAGAAGACATTGCACAACAAATGACCAATAGAAAATGATACGCAATAGAAAAGAATAAAAAAGAAAACAATATGCATTTTTGTTTTCAAATTCTTGGTCAAATCGCAATTCAGAAATGAAATTTGGTTCATTATCGACGATAATATGGTGAACTAAATAACATAAGTTTCAGAGTCATGGGAGAATAATAGCCTTGCTAATTGCTCAAACTCTGAATGTGAAGGCTTTTCCCATGTGAAGGAACCCAAAGAACCAGCCAAAGCAGCATGCTTCTTCCCAATGCAAGAACATTCAGTGTATCTTCTGATTATGTCCTGAATGCAGTAGGAAAAATGATATGAAGTTGTAATTCAAGCTAAGGTTTTGTTGCATAAACCAAAAACTTAGATGGATAAAACACAAAATGCATCATGTTCCTACCTTATGCCTACTACATTGCTAACAATACACTTACTGCACTCTCAGAGAAGGAACCAGAAATGGTTCTTGATGATCTGTTAAAATCTTTTGATGAAAATGTAATTAGTGCAAAGAGCGTTGATGATTCTAAAACAGAGGCACCTCATGCTAACTCGGATGTGCAATGCTTCTCTGAAGATGAAAAAGTAAATGAAGTTTCGAAAGATGATGATTTTGTGGAGATTTCTGCTGAGGAAATCAATGAATCTGACAAATCTTCTCTGCCTACTGAAGACTTGGATGTTACTGAAGTTCACAAATCGAGCATTGCAGAAGAATTTGGTATGGAATTTGAATCTCAACAAAATGAGTCTACCTGTGAATTGGAACATAAAATTGAAGAAGATGTTGAAGAAGAAAACACACGTGAATAACTCTGCTGAAGAACTGTCTCTTCCCCACGAAAATGTGGAAGAAGAAACTGAAGTTGATGGAGATGATGCCTTGAGCAGTGATGAAGAATCTTTGGAAGTGAAAGACGATCAAGATGAAAATGATCAGATCCCACAACCGGAAATGTAGCATCAGATGCTGACATTGAAGGAGACAAGAAGGAAACAAAAATGGAGAAAAGTTCCGTTCAAGCTGAAGAAGATGATACAATTATCAATAAGTCCACGGAGGAGTTCCCCGAGAATGTTTCTGATGATTTGGTTGATGTCAAGATCCAATGGAAAATGGAAGAAGAAACTCTTCCTAAAGACATAATTGTCGAAGCTATCGACTCACAACCAGAAATCCCAAATGCCATTGTTCAATGTGAGGAAGCTTTGGTGGAAATCACTATCACATCCTCCAACAACAATGCAGTTCAATCATTGGCAAACCAATTCCCTAGGCCAACAATAGAAGCCAAATCTCCCGTTGAAGAACAAACCATTAGTTTGCTAATGGACAACCCAGATGCTGAGGAAGAAGAAGCTGAAAAAGAACAGAACAAAGCAAAGTTCATTCAGTTAGTGGTGAAGAATGATAATACTAGCCTAAGGCAGCTGAGGAAGTTGTTCAAGGAAAAACTCCAACTTAACCATAAGAAGATGGAAAATAATAACATCAACACAAAAGTTGTTGGAGGTGGCGTGAAAGTGAGAACTGCTTTACAACCAGTGCCGGAAAACAGAATGACCGTGCATTAAAAGTCTAGAAAGAGAGAGCATTGTGCATGGTTCAAACTGTGGTTTGCCTCATGTTATTGATTTTGTGTTTGTTTTATTCTTTCCATGATGTATTTTGAGAGGAGGGAAAAATGAGGTAAATGATTAGTTTGTCTGAATTTTTGTTCATCAGTTCAATAATAAAAATGCTAGTAGTTTGTGTTTAAAAAAAAACAATACACTTACTGCAGCACCAAGATACAGGTTGTAGCCAAATTTCAGGAAAAAAATATATTCAGTTTTTGCATATCGAGAATTTGGTGAAACGCACCTTGAGTTTATTTACTCAACTAGTCCACGAGAATTTGTGATATGAACACTCTTGGCAGAGGTCCATTGACTCCATCACCATCATCAGCAACATTAGAAATGGAGGGAGGTGAAAACCAAAATGCTTTCAACTTTTTGGCTGGGAATGATAATTCTTCTTTTTGAGTATATCCAAAATACAGGTAAAATCTTGCTAATGAGTCAATCCCACGCCCATCCATCTAGTTCATCACAGAATACAAACACAACTTCAACATTAGTTACAGTAAAGAATTGATTGTTGACTCAACCAACATCAAGCAGCTTTTTTTATTTAACAATGTTGACTCAACTTAATTAGTATGCATTGTACAATAGAAGTAGAAGGCATTGTACAAATGAAGTAGAGTACATTGTACAAATGAAGTAGAGTACTATTACAACTTCAACCATAATTATGTTCTACAGCCCAGCATTAGAAATTGAATAAAGAACCTTTGTTCACCTTTACCTAAAATACTAGCCTTTGTGTCCTCTCCACTTGATTTCTACTTTGGAATCATATTATTGTTAAACCATTTAATCACCCAAAAGCTTAAGCTGATGGGTTAAGATAAATTTTATATTGTATCACCTAGAATTCACTTCACTTTTGAACATAAGGACCTCCTCAACTATCTACTCACTTTTGAACATACAACCTTGATAGAACACAGATGTGGTGTTTCTATTATATTGATATTTGAAACTCAATGTTACAATAAAAAGAAAATTACATAGAAATTACAAACAACAAAAAAAGAAACCCTCCTACTCCAAAACACAAATAAACAAAATTAAAAATACTACAATTAAAACCAGAAAAGGATCATGAGCCTTCTGCTTCCCCTATCTCTCATGGAGTATTGCAGGCCCTTCCTTTTACTAAAAACTGCCTGCCCTTTCCCATCTCCCTCTCGTTCATTTAACTTCCTGTTTTAGATAACTGTCATCTTTTTTAAGTAACTATTGTTAGTTCCTAAAGTGCCTTATTTTTCTTTCTTCTATTATAAGTAAATAACAATGGTGGCCTAACAGACCTCCTAAACTATTCACTCTAGACCATGTTAAATCACCAATTCATCCAAAAACTTATGAGGTAAATGTAATATTATATCTTCTAACCATTGTCAACTTAAATTTGCTTTTGACCATAAGCAGTGGGTTTGCTGAAATTGAATGATGAATCCATAAAATAAAAATGAAGTTGAAAGTAGAAAAAATGGAAGGAAGAAAAATACCCCAAAAGTTCTAAAAGCAATATGATCATAACAAATAATGGAAGGAAAAATTTTGGCCGGTGGGGAGAAAAGGGAAGACATGGGGTTCGGTTTACAGGGATTTTTCTTAATAATTGCTGGAAGAACAAAGAGGTTTGTGAGGAGATTTAAGGGTAACCACAAGAATGGCAGAATGCTAAATCCCAAAAGACTAAATGGTCAATCGAATGTTTTAGGCAGTTTGATCTTTAGCTGTTTTCTTGCTACTTTATGGAAATGTTGTAGAAAGAGTAGAACGATGACATAGTTCACTTTGTTTCTTTACGTACAAAATAACCATTGACTTAAATCAAAGACATTGCACCACAAATGACCATTAGAAAACAATATATAATAGAAAGTATAAAAAATATGCAGAAATTGAAAATGAAATTGGAAGTAGAAAAAAAAAATGGAAGGAAGAAAAATACCCCCAAAGTTCCAAGTGCAATATGATCATAACCAATTTGTATCACCATGAAAAGATCGAACAAGCTCCAAAATGGATTTTACAGTGCGATTCCAACTCACATAAGCAGTCTCTAGGAATGCCAAACCGTTTCTAAGAAAGGATCATCACAACCCATAACTTTAAATTCTTCAAAACAATGCAATGAAATCAGAGCAGAAAAAAACAGAACAACTCTAACCAACGATAACTGCAAAATAAACCTTATGGAAATGTTATAGAAAGAGTAGAACGATGACATGGTTCACTTTGTTTTTCTATTTACAAAATAACCAATGATTTAAAGGAAAGAATTTGCACCACAAATGACCATTAGAAAGCAATATACATAAAAAAGAATAAAAAATACGCAGAAATTGAAAATGAAAGTGAAAGTAGAAAACAAACTGAAGGAAGAAAAATACTCCAAAAGTTACAAATGCATTACGATTCGGAAAAATTTGTATCAACATGAACTGATCGAATAAGCTCCAAAATGGGTTTTGCAGTGGAGAGTGGGAAAAATTCTCGCCGGTGGGAAGAGAAGGGAAGACATGGGGTTCAGTTTACACAGATTTTTCTTAATGATTGTTGGAAGAACAAAGAGATTTTGAGGAGATTTAAGGGCAACGACAACAATGACAGAATGTTAAATCTCGAAAGACTAAATGGCCAATTGAGTCTTTAAGCCAGTTCGATCTGCCTGTTAGCTGGTTTCTTGCTTCTTTATGGAAATGGGGTAGAAAGAGTAGAAAGATGATATAGTTAACTTTGTTTTTCTCTTTACAAAGTAGCCAATGACTTAAAAGAAAGACATTGCACAACTTGTGACCATTAGAAAAATACATAAGAAAGAATAAAAAATAAGCAAAAATTGAAAATGAAATTGGAAGTAGAAAAGAAATGGAAGAAAAATACCCCAAAACTTCAAAATGCAATATGATCATAACAAATTTGTATCATCATGAACAGATCGACCAAACTCCAAAACAGATTTTGCAGTGGGCTTCCGACTCAAATAAACAGCCTCCATGCTCACCAAAACGTTCCTAAGAAAGGATTCAGCTCCCTACCAACATGCATCACATCCCATAACTTTAATTTCTTCAGAAACAACGTAGTTAACTGAAGGTAAAAAAATCAGAACAAGAACACTAACCAACTTCTTAGGAATCAGCTCCCTACCTCCGAATGCGTCGGGTTCGTTCAGGATCAAAAGTTGCGTAGGGAAATCTTCACTCTTGGCTGAAGCAACAATAGCATGTAGAAAGTAGAAGAGTAAAGCTGGTTAGATCAGAATGCATCGGGTTCCTTCGGTATCAGAATTTGCGTAGGAAACTCTTCCCTCTTGGTTGAAGCAACAATTTCCAATAGAAAGTAGAAGAGTTAAACCAGTTAGATAAGAATGCGTCGGGTTCCTTCAGAATCAATACTTGCGTAGGAAACTCTTAACTCTTGGAGGAAGCAAAAATAACATGTAGAAACTCAAAAAGTTAAGTCGGTTAGGTCAAAATGCATCGAGTTCCTTCGGAATCAGAATTTTCGTAAGGAACTCTTCACTCTTGGTCGAAGTAGGAATAGCCCGTTGGAAATAGATGAGTTAACACTTCAAAAATACTTCCTATAAAAAGTTATTATATATAGGGACAATCTTCCTTTGTGTTTGGACTGCACCCATGCATTTATAGCACAGGAGCATTCCTTTAGATCACATCGTATCCTTTAGAGATCGCAGTTTGCTACCTTGATTTTCAACTTTTGTCGAGCCCTTTAGAGTTAGTTTGGTTTGAAATAGAGATTGTTGTCTTATGCGATCAAGGTTGTGAAATATCTCACTATATTTTTTTTAATGGAACATTTGATTAGAGAGTAAGGGTTTTGAGAGGTCTTGGGAGGAGATTGAGACCATTGCTGGTTTAAGGCATTTGTTAGTTAAAAACATTACTTTATCCCGTATATCTAAGACAAGCCAAGCTTATTTTCTTCTTAAAACATACTATAATTAGTCAAACAAAAAAATGTTAATAGTCAAATACATTTTTTATTTGACAATTAATTGTGTTAATTACAACAATAACTATAAAAATTGGTTATCATCCTGTTTTGTTTAAAAATCAAATCAAGAGTTTAACTAAATGGAATGCACTACAATGATGATTCTGCTATTATCAGTAATACACAAACCTTGCATATTGAGTGATGAGGATCTCGAAGATTGACCAGTAGATTATCACTTTCAAAATCAAAGTGCACAATATTCTTTCTGTGCAGGTGTTCCATTCTAAAAGCCGCATCCATAGCAATCAAGAGGCGCTTCCACTTTTCAAGACTCCTGCATCAATTGTATTTATGCTTAATCTAAGGGTGAAGATACATTATACTGCAACTAACTTCTAACAAATTAAATTAAACGTATGAAAAATGAGAACAATTGTTACTTTTCATTCTTCAACAAAGCATTTTTGAGCGAACCATTGGCCATATATTCTGTTACTGTGGCCACAGATCTCCCAGGCCCATCAAGCACGACACCATAAAAAGTACCACATTTGGGTGGTGCAAATCAGCAAACTTAATTGCTTCATTCTAAAAATCTTCTCACTGGTACAATATAAAACAACAAAAAGGACTTGAGTCAAGGAACAAAAAGAAAAATACACGAATAACAAAAGAAAAGAAAAGCCAGTTGCTTAAAATGAACAACCTTGCGATCTTGTTTAGAAGGCTTCCCAGCAAAACACCTCTCATTGATTCGTTTTATAGCAACATCAGTCCCCTCCATTTTCCATGGTAAAAAGTGCCAAAGGTGCCGGACCCCAATTCTCTTAATTCTTCAAGGTCACTATTCTTTATTACCCGAAGGAAAGAAGAAAAAGAAAAAAAAAGATGTTCGGATGGACAATTTAAACATAAGGTGCAACCTTAAGGTTAAAAATGGAAAACTAAGTATTACCTGCAAGCGGCCAAGGCCTTTTGACATTGGAAAACCAGGATTTGCTTTACCTGAAAGTCTTGTCCTGCCATCGTGGGCAAACATGAAACAAGAATAATTATGGCAAAAAACGTGACATATTCCCGTTGAATAGCCAAATGAATGATGTGTATGTTGCATCTTGTTTTGGAGAATGTTCAGCATTGTATTGGTGTCTTATTTACACTTTGTATAAATCAGTCAGATGTCTTGAATGGTGCTTTTGCATTGCTTTGTTTGCATTCCACTCTCAGATAATGGAAGACAATAAAAATAATCCTCTTGTTTTACTTGTGTTTTAGTATGCTTCCTTTTATCCATTGTTTGGAACTTTCCTTCAAATGGTTGAGCTTCTGGTGTCAAAGTACCATCACATTTGTTGTAATTTATTGAGCTCTTTAGTTATTTTATTACTCTAGTTGAATGGCATAACTTTCGTTTAAATATACATTCAAATCTAATCTTACTTTAACCACTAGTATATGTATGTATACGTGTAAACAAAATCTTGTAATATTGTGTTATCTTATTAACTATGTTGTGAAGTTTATGTAACATTTCACTTGATTGTACTTTTTTTTAAAATAGGACATTTTTTTCATAATTTTTCAAACACAACTAATATCTACTTGGACTCCTTGTACTCCTTGTAAATGGAGTGTATTCTTGATTAACTTAAACACTTAAATTTTTTTACCACACATATCAATTACTAAAATTTCATAATATCAAAATTCAACATATCCATAAGTTAAAAAACATATTTTGTAATAATACTCGAAATTTGGGATGGGTAGTCTGGGTTGTTAGTGTTGTCAGTGTTAGAATACCCCTAGTGGTTTGTGTCAAAAAAGTCTCCTTTTAAAAGTTGAAAGATGCCCTTAAACTTTCGAAAACGGTTCAAAAATACCATTGTCTTTGGTTTTAGATGAAAGTCGCTAAAGTTTTGTTTAAAAAATAATCATCAACTATTGAAAAGTTCTGTTTAAAAAATATTGATGAATTATTGAAAGTTCCATAAATATCCTTTTAAGCTTAAAAAAAATTCAAAAAAATGTTCATCGATCCAATTCATACACCTATTTCTTTACACTTATAATAAAAAGCCCATAGAAAGTAGAGAACTTTTCACTCTTGCCTGAAGCTACAATAGCCCGTAGAAAGTAGGAGAGTTAAGCTTGTTAGGTTAGAATGCGTCGGGTTCGTTTGGGATCAAAACTTGCATCAGAACTCTTCACTCACGGTCGAAGCTACAATAGCTGGTAGAAAGTAGGAGAGGTAAGCCTATTAAGTCATAATGCATTGGGTTCTTTCAGGATCAAACTTTCGTAGGAAACTCTTCACTCTCGACCGAAGCCACAATAACTTGTAGAAAGTAGGAAAGATAAGTTGGTCAGGTCAAAATGCGTCGGGTTCCTTCCGTATTAGTATTTGCGTAGGGAACTCTTCACTCTTGGTGAAAGCAACAATTTCATGTAGAAAGAAGGTGAGTTGAAGCGATTAGATCATAATGCGATGGGTTCCTTCGGGATCAATACTTGCGTAGGGAACTCTTAACTCTTGGTGGAAGCAAAAATAGCCCGTAGAAAGTCGAAGATTTAAGCCAATTAGTTTAGAATGTGTTGAGTTCCTTCGGGTTCAAAATTTTCGTAGGGAACTCTTCACTCTTGGTCGAAGCAACAATGGCCGGTTGAAAGTAGAAGAGTTAAGCCAGTTAGGTCAGAATGCATGTTTGGTTCTTTAGATATCCGAACTTGCACAGGGAAATCTTCACTCATGGTCGAAGCAACAATAACCTGTAGAAAGTAGGAGAGTTAAGCTGGTTAGGTCAGAATGTGTCGGCTTTCTTTGGTATCAGAAATTGTGTCGGGAACTCTTCACTCTCGATTGAAGCCACAATAGCTCGTAGAAAGTAGGAGAATTAAGCCGGTTAGGTTAAAATGCATCGAGTTCTTTGGGATCATAACTTCTTCGACAACTCTTCACTCTCGGCCGAAGCCACAATAGCCGTAGAAAGTACGGGAGTTGGCCGTAGAAAGTAGGGAATGCTTTCTTGGCCGAAGCAACAACAACTTGTAGAAAGTAGGAGAGTTAAGCTGGTTAGGTCAAAATGTGTCAGGTTCCTTCAATATCAGAATTTCCATAGGGAACTCTTCCCTCTTGGCCGAAGCAATACTATAGAAAGTAGGAGAGTTAAAGTGGTTAAATCATAATTCATTGGGTTCCATCGGGACCAATACTTTCGTAGGGAACTCTTAACTCTTGGTGGAAGCAAAAATAGCCTGTAGAAAGTAAGAGAATTAAGACGGTTAGGTCAGAATGCATCGAGTTCCTTTGAAATCAGAATTTTCGTAGGGAACTCTTTACTATTGGCCGAAGCAACAATAGCTCGTTGGAAGTAGAAAAGTTAAGCCAGTTGGGTCAGAATGCATTTGGTTCTTTCGATATCAGAACTTGCATAGGAAAATCTTCACTCATGGTCAAAGCAATAATAGCTCGTAGAAAGTAATAGAGTTAAGCTGGTTAGGTTAGAATGCATCGAGTTCCTTTGGTATCATAACTTGTGTCAGGAACTCTTCCCTCTTAGCTGAAGCCACAATAGCCCATAGAAAGTATGAGAGCTAAGCAAAATAGGTTAAAATGCGTCGGGTTCCTTCCAGATCAGAACTTGTGTTGGGAACTTTTCACCCTCGGTTGAAGCCACAATAGACCATAGAAAGTAGGAGAGTTAAGCCGAATAGGTTAAAATGCATCTAGTTCCCTCGAGATCAGTACTTTCATCAACAACTCTTCACTCTCGACTAAACCCACAATAGCCCGTAGAAAGTAGGAGAGTTAAATCGGTTAGGTCAGAATGCGTCGGGTTCCTTTAGGATCAGAACTTGCTTAGAGAACTCTTCACTCTTGGTCGAAGCCACAATAGCCCGTAGAAAGTAGGGGAGTTAAGACGGTTGGGTCAGAATGCATCGGGTTCCTTCAGAATAAGAACTTGCATATAGAACTCTTAACTCTTGGTCGAGGCAACAATAGGTCGTTGGAAGTAGAAGAGTTAAGCTAGTTCGGTCAAAATGCATTCGGTTCTTTCGATATTAGAACTTGCGTAGGAAAATCTTCACTCATGGTCGAAGCAACAATAGCCCATAAAAAGTAGAAGAGTTAAGCATATTAGGTCAGAATGCGTCTGGTTCCTTTGTGATCAGAACTTGTTGGTGAACTCTTCACTCTCGACCAAGAAACAATAGCCTGTAGAATGTAGGAGAATTAAGTCGGATAGCTCAGAGTGCGTAGGGTTCCGTCCGGATCAAAACTTTCATAATGAAATCTTCACTTATGGTCGAAGCAACAATAACATGTAGAAAGTAGGAGAGTTAAGCCGATTAGGTTAGAATGCGTCGAGTTGCTTTGGGATTAGAACTTGTGTGAGGAACTCTTCACTCTCGGCCGAAGCCACAATAACCCGTAGAAAGTAAAAGAGTTAAGCTGGTTTGATTAAAATGAATCGGGTTCTTTTAGAATCAGAACTTGTTCGTGAACTCTTCACTCTCGGCTGAACCTACAGTAGCCCGTAAAATGTAGGAGAGTTAAGCCGAAAAGCTCAAAGTGTGTCAGGTTCCTTCCGAATCAGAACTTTTATCGGGAACTCTTCACTCTCGGCTAAAGCCACAATGCCCCATAGAAAGTACGAGAGTTAAGTCGGTTAGGCAAAAATGCATCGGGTTCCTTCGTGATCAAAACTAGCGTAGAGAACTTTTCACTCTTTGGTCGAAGCCATAATAACCCGTAGCATGTAGGAGAGTTAAGCTGGTTAGTTCAGAATGTGTTGGGTTCCTTCGAGATCAGAACTTGTGTGGAGAACTCTTCAATCTTTGTCGAAGCCATAATAACCCATAGAAAGTAGGAGAGTTAAATCGATTAGGTCAGAGTGCATCGGGTTCCTTCGAGACATGAACGTGCATTAGGTACTCTTCACTCTTGGATGAAGCAATAACAGCCCATAGAAAGTTAGAGAGATAAGTCGATTAGGTCGCAATGCATCGGGTTCCTACGGGATCAAAACTTGCGTAGGGAACTTTTCACTTTTGGTTGTAGTAACTATAGCCGGTAGAAAGTAGGAGAGTTAAGCGGGTTAGGTCAAAATCCATCGGGTTCCTTTGAGTTCAGAACTTGCGTAAATAACTTTTCACTTCGCCGAAGCCACAATAGGCCGTAGAAAGTAGGAAAGTCAAGCCGGTTAGGTCAGAATGCATCGGGTTCCTAAATTGCATAAGGAACTCTTCACTCTTGGTTGAAGCAACAATAGCCTGTAGAAAGTTGGATAGTTAAGCTAGTTAGGTCAGAATACGTCAGGTTCCTTCAGAATCAAAGCTTGCGTAGAGAACTCTTCACTCTTGGCTGAAGCAACAATAACCGGTAGAAAGTAGGAGAGTTAAGCTGGTTAGGTTGGAATGCATCAAGTTCTTTACGTATCAGAATTCACATAGGGAACTTTTTACTCTTGGCCAAAGCATCAATTTCTGTAGAAAGTAGGAGAGTTAAAGTGGTTAGGTCAGAATGCGTCGGGTTCCTTCGGGATCGATAGTTGTATAGGTAACTCTTCACTCTTGGCCGAAGCAACAATAGCTAGTTGAAAGTAGAAGAGTTAAGCCAATTAGGTCAGAATGCGTTGGGTTCCTTCGATATCAGAACTTGCGTAGGAAAATATTCACTCACGGCCGAAGCAACAATAGCCTGTAGAATGTAGGAGAGTTAAGCCGATTAGGTCAAAATTCGTTGGGTTCTACGGTATTCAACTTTTCCTTCCTTACACTTCTTTTTTTCTTGTTCATTTTATTGATATAATTTTTACCACAACTCATCAGATAGGAATTGATAACCATTTTCTTTTTTAGAACTGTTTTCTTTTTATTTTAAAAATTAAACATATATACAATGCTTGCACTTTTAAGATTAGTGGCGATTTAAGAAGAATGATGATGGTTCATTCGTGACTTTCATTTGTGGTTCTAGGCCTCTAATTTTTTTTTCAATTACAATACTATGACGTCAAATAACTGTCGCGAAAAGTATTATCCGAAAAGTTTCGCCTTTTCCCGCGCGTTTTTTTTCCTTTTGTGATAATTTTTTTTCCTCCCTCCATTTTGTGATATAAACAACTGTCGTAGTAGATAATTTTTGTTGTAGTGTTACTACATTTGGAACTTGACAAAAACCTGTTTGCTAGATGATCCCTTATATGACTCAATTTCTTTTTCCTAGTGTTTTTATTCACTTATAAAGTCATTTCAAACACAATACTATACATTTGATTTGTGAACTTTAGTCACTATGGTTTCTTTACCTATGCATTGCCAAATCAAGCACTATACCATAAAACTTCTAGGACTAACTTATGAATTGATCAATTAAAATGACATGATTTGCACTATAGACGCCTTTTGCACACCACTTAGGTTGGTTTAGCACTATAGTTCTTGTCTTATTTACCATTTTTGGTCGTTAATTCCTTCTTTGTTTTTCAATTTTTGGTAGTTTATGAGTTAAGAAAGCTCACACTTAAGCATTGTTTGATAGTCTTTACAGCCTAAGCACCTCTTGGACACTACATAGGTTGGTTGGCACTATAGTTGATGCACTTGCACACTTGGTTTCCATTTAAGGTCCTTAAGTCCTTTTTGGTCACTTTTTGGTAGGTTATGTGTTGGAAATTGATAAGAAACCCCTAGGCATTGGATCTAAGAATCATGTTAAACAACAAGACTCAAAGAACACAACCCCACTAGCCGCAAAACCAATTTGATTTCAACCCCTAAGATAGGCTACATACAAATTGCTTAGATGATCTAAGAAACCAAGGATCGAACAAAATTAGAAACTCCCATCAATCCTTAATCTTCAAAACACTCCACAAGTAAGGTAGATCAATTCTCACTTGAATGCTTCAAATGTTTGTGCATTCTATCACAACAGACAAGAACAAAATTCTACATTCTAGAATTTTCAGATTTCTTTCATCCCAAATTCTTCTTTTTAAATGTGGAAAAATTACAACCCTATTTATACTAATTAAAATATGAAATGAAAGGTCAAAACATTTAATTTGATAACCTTTCAACTAACATAATAACTAAAAACACATAAACATTATTTCTTAAACATTTAAATTTATGACTTTTGAGTTGCCCAAAATAACTCTTCAACTTCCAAGCATTGCATCTACTCAACTTCTTCATTTGATTCAATCATGATTTCTTGATCCATATCAGGAATGCTCACAGTTAAACATTCTTGGTTTGTCTTTAAACCTTAGGCACCTTTTGGACACTACTTGGGTTGGTCTGGCACTATAGTTGTTGCTTTTGTGCACTTATTTTCATTTTGGGTCGTTAAGTCCTTTTTTCTGACATTTTGGTAGATTTTGAGTTGAGAAAGCTCACACTTAAGCATTCTTTGGTTGTGTTTATATAATAGGCACGTTTTTTAAACTACTTAGGTTTGTTTGGCACTATAATTATTGCACATGCGCACTTGGTTGCCATTTCGGGTCGTTAAGTTATTTTTTCAGATATTTTGGTAGGATATGAGTCGACAAAGCTCACACTTACAAGTTCTTGGGTTGCATTTACAGCTTAGGCACTTTTTGGACACTACTTAGGTATGTTTCGCACTATAGTTGTTTCACTTAGGCACTTGGTTGCCAATTGGGGTCGTTAAGTCTTTTTTTTTTTACATTTTTGTTTGTTATGAGTCGAGAAAGCTCACACTTAAATATTATTTGGTTGCGTTTATAGCTTACGCAACTTTTGGATACTACTTAGGTATGTTTGACATTTTATTTGTTGCTCTTGGGCACATGCTTGCCATTTCGAGTCGTTAAATCATTTTTTCTGACTTATCGGTAGGTTATGAGTCGGGAAAGCTCACACTTAAGCATTCTTTGGTTGTCTTTAAACCTTAGTCACCTTTTAGACACTAATTAGGTTGTTTTAACAGCATATTTGTTTAACTTACGCACTTGGTTGAAATTTTTGTTCATCAAGTCCTTTTTTGTGATTTTTTGGTAGCTTATGAGTTAAGAAAGCTCACACTTAAGCATTCAATGGTTGCCTTTACAACTTAACACCGTTTGGATAGTAGTTAGGTTGGTTTGACACTATAGTTTTTGAATTTGGGCACTTGGTTGCCATTTCGGGTTGTTAAGTCATTTTTTTCTCATTTTTTCGTAGCTTATGAGTTGGAAAAGCTCACAGTTAAGCATTGTTTGGTTGATTTTAAGCCTTATGCACCTTTTGGACACTAGTTAGGTTAGTTTGGCACTATATTTGTTGCACTTGGGCACTTGGTTGCAATTCGAGTCGTTAAGTCCTTTTTTCTAACATTTTGGTAGGTTATAAGTAGAGAAAGTTCACACTGAAGCATTCTTTGATTGCATTTACAACGTAGGCACCTTTTGGACACTACCTAGGTTGGTTTGGCATTATAGCTGTTGCACTTGGACACTTGATTTCCACTTCAGGTCGTTAAGTCCTTTTTCTCACATTTTTTAAAGTTATGATTTGGAAAATCTCACACTTAAGCATTTTTTTTGCTGTCTTTAAACCTTAGGAACCTTTTGGACATTAATAAGGTTTCTTTGGCACCATAGTTGTTGCACTTTGGCACTTGGTTGCAATTTCGGGTTGTTAAGTCCTTTTTTCTAACTTTTGTTAGGTTATGAGTCGGGAAAGCTAACACTTAAGCATTCTTTTGTTTCCTTTACAGCTTACGCACCTTGGTTTGGCACTATAGTTGTTGTACCTTGGCATTTGGTTGTCATTCCGGGTTGTTAAATTCTTTTTTCTAACTTTTTAGTTGGTTATGAGTCTAGAAAGCTCACATTTAAGCATTCTTTGGTTTTCTTTAAAGCTTAGGCACCTTTTGGACACTACTTAGGTTTATTTGGCACTATAGTAGTTGCATTTGGGCACTTGGTTGCGATTTTAGGTTGTTCAGACCTTGTTTTCTCACTTTTTGGTAGCTTATGCATTGGAAAAGCTCACAGTTAAGCATCGTTTGGTTGTCTTTAAATCTTAGGCACATTTTGGACACTAGTTAGGTTTGTTTGGCACTATAGTGTTGCATCTGGACACTTGGATGCAATTTGTGTCGTTAAGTCCTTTTTTCTAATATTTGAGTAGGTTATGAGTAGAGAAAGCTAACACTTAAACATTCTTTGTGTTGGAATTTATGTCCTAAAACAGAACAAGAATTCTAACCAACGATAACAAAAAAATCCACCTAACCCTTGATCCATGCCGTCCATTGGGAGGTACAGCACTGGACATGATTGAGAACTATCGGTTCCCAGCCGCAAGTTTCGACATCGACAAAGATTTTCCAAGGGAAATGAAAATTTTGGAAATGGGTAGTGAAGAAAAATAAGGTTGAAAGGATTTTGTTTGGAGAGTGGACAAAATTATGACCGATGTGGAGAAAAGGGAACATATGGGGTTCGGTTTACAGGGATTTTTCTTAAGGATTGTTGGAATAACAAAGAGATTGTGAGGAGATTTAAGGGCAACGACAAGAATGGCAGAATGTTAAATCCCAAAAGACTAAATGGCCAATTGAATGTTTAAGTAGATTGATTTGCCTGTTAGCTGTTTTCTTGCTTCTTTACGGAAATGAGGTAGAAAGAGTAGAACGATGACATAGTTCACTTTGTTTTTCTCTTTACAAAGTAGCCAATGACTTAAAAGAAAGACATTGCACAACAAGACCATTAGAAAATAATATACATAAGAAAGAATACAACGTAAGCAGAAAAGAAATGGAAGAAAAATACCCCAAAACTTCAAAATGCAATATGATCATAACAAATTTGTATCATCATGAACAGATCGAACAAACTCCAAAACAGATTTTGCAGTGGGCTTCCGACTCAAATAAACAGCCTCCATGCTCGCCAAATTCCTAAAGGCAGCGCAATTAAGCAGTAACCATCAATTCAAAACAAAAGGAAAGATAGAAAGAGTTGCAATGCGTTAGTTTACTGTTTCAGATCGCTTTAGAAGGGGACCCTGCAACAAATTCCGACCAGACCCAGAGGCCAGCTGCCGCTTGATCTTCTCCAAACTGTCCCCGGCATCTTCCGCTCTCTCCACCAACAACAATCATAAATTAAAAACATGTTGAGCCAACAAAGATACACACCAGCAAACTTTTGAACATAGGACCCTCCTAAACTACTCACTTTTGAACATAGGACTTCCTCAACTATCTACTCACTTCTGAACATACAACCTTGATAGAACACTTATGTACTGTTTCTATTATATTGATATTTGAGACTTAAAGTTGCAATAGAAAGAAAATTACAGAGAAATTACAAACAACAAGCAAAGAAACCTCCTAATCCAAAACAGAAATAAACACAATTCAAAATACTACAATTAAAACCAGAACAATTCTGGCAGGCCCTTCCTTTTACTAAAAACTGCCTGCCCTTTCCCATCTCCCTCTCATCCATTTAACTTCCTGTTTTAGATAACTGTCATCCTTTTGAATAAGTAACTGTGTTGATTACTAACGTGCCTTACTTTCCTTTCTTCTATTATAAGTAAAATAACAATGGTGGTCTAACAGACCTCCTAAACTATCCACTCTAGAGCATGTTAAATCACCAATTCATCCAAAAACTAATGACGTAAATGTAATATTATATCTTCAACGTAAGTGTAAATGTAAACTAATGACACTACAAGTGATTTTGAAACTAAGACATTGAAGCAGTCTGTTAGGAAGGGTGATGGAACCAGCAAGAGTGGGGGGAGTTCTTTAAAACAATCAGAGGTCAAGAGAAAGAAGGGATCAGCTAAATCTATTTCTGGAAAAAACGTGAAAAGATTGTCAGGTGATGATGATAAAAAGGAAACCACACCTGTGCTGAAACCAGCCTCCAAAAATTGGAAGTAAATCAAAGGATCAAGGCACTCTTGAAATTGGAAGTAAACTTGGTAGCACAGGTCCAAAAATCGCTGGCAAGTCGAAGAATGATGATGCCGAATCCAACAAGACTAGCAAATCTAAGGACGATGAGACATCCACACCTGCCGCTGTTGCAAAGTCCAACAAGCAAGATGTATCGAAGACGGGGAAGTCCAAACAAGAAACCCAAAAACTCCTGTTTCAAAAGGCAAGTCTACCAAAACAGGCGATAAGTCTAATAATACCAATCTCTCCACCAAGGTTAAGTTCACATCTTCAAAAGCAAAAGAAAAAGAAAGTGGAGATGTGAAGCATTCATCAACTTCTGGGAAAACAATGGAGAACTCAAAGGGAAAGTCACTAAATTCATCCAATGATCAGGGCAGTGAATCCAAGTCAGGAAAGAAAAGAAGAAGAGAGTCAAAAGGTTGATAACCACGTCTATTCCAAAAAGGTTGGAGTTGTCTATTCTTGGCTCAGTTTGCACCACATATTTGCAAATTCTACTATGAGTACTTCTTGGCAAACTTGATCTCTGGATCTGATGATGTCTCTCATTGGCACATTTTCGAGATTGTCGTATATTCTTAGTTAGGTAGGTTAGCAGCAATTATAGGAGTGTGGCAGTTCTCTTTGTAGTTTTTGGCGCTATTCATGTCATCTGTGGGAGGTAAATGACCAATAAAAAATAATACGCAATAAAAAAGAATCAGAAAGAAAACAATATGCATTTTTGTTTTCAAATTCTTGGTGAAATCACAATTCAGAAATGAAATTTGGTTCATTCTCCACGATAATATGGTGACCTAAATAACATAAGTTTCAGAGTCATGGGAGATTAAAAGCCTTGCTAATTGCTCAAACTCTGAATGCAAAGGCTTTTCCCATGTGAAGGAACCTAGAGAACCAGCCAAAGCAGCATGCTTCTTCCCAATGCAAGAACATTCAGTGTATCTTCTGATTATGTACTGAATGCAGTAGGAAAAATGATATGAAGTTGTAATTCAAGCTAAGGTTTTGTTGCATAAACCAAAAACTTAAATGGATAAAACACAAAATGCATCCTATTCCCACCTTATGCCTACTACATCGCTAACAATACACTTACTGCAGCACCAAGATACAACTTGTAGCCAAATTTCAGAAGGAAAAAATATATTCAGATTTCTGCATATCGAGAATTCGGTGAAACGCACCTGAGTTTATTTACTCAACTAATCCACAACAATTTGTGATATGAACACTCTTGGCAGAGGTCCATTGACCCCATCACCATCGGCAGCAGCATTAGAAATGAGCTGTTTCCACCAACATATTACTACATTGAACCAAGCAAGGAAGGACCAAAAACAGTGTAAATGGGACGTATGGTTACTCCATTTTCCCTGTTGTTGGGTCCAAAACTACCCATCGCTCATTCCATTTCCTCAACTGCAAACATTGTAATAGAGAAAATCAGATTTGCTACAATGAAGGCTCATTGCCATAAAAAATGTTGTCTAAGAACAGAAACGCAGAAAATAGAAGGCTGATCAAATGTGACCACAATTCTGCATATGCGCACTACAAAACAGTCTGAGAATACTATCACATCGACGGCCATATTCATAAACACAAATATGCCGACAGTTAGATCACGAACATGGACATTTCTCACATTTCTAATCTCCTTGAAATCACAAATCCCGACGTCCTAATCTTAATAAGTACTTCTAGGTGATTTAATTAAGTCTTTAAATATCACTAAAAAAGTCAGAACGATTTAAATGGAAGACCTAAAGGCAGCGCAATTAAGCAGTAACCATCAATTCAAAACAAAAGGAAAGACAGAAAGAGTTGCAATGCGTTAGTTTACTGTTTCAGATCGCTTTAGAAGGGGACCCTGCAACAATGGTGGCCTAACAGCCTCCTAAACTATCCACTCTAGAGCATGTTAAATCACCAATTCATCCAAAAACTAATGACGTAAATGTAATATTATATCTTCAACGTAAGTGTAAATGTAAACTAATGACACTACAAGTGATTTTGAGACTAAGACATTGAAGCAGTCTGTTAGGAAGGGTGATGGAACCAGCAAGAGTGGGGGGAGTTCTTTAAAACAATCAGAGGTCAAGAGAAAGAAGGGATCAGCTAAATCTATTTCTGGAAAAAACGTGAAAAGATTGTCAGGTGATGATGATAAAAAGGAAACCACACCTGTGCTGAAACCAGCCTCCAAAAATTGGAAGTAAATCAAAGGATCAAGGCACTCTTGAAATTGGAAGTAAACTTGGTAGCACAGGTCCAAAAATCGCTGGCAAGTCGAAGAATGATGATGCCGAATCCAACAAGACTAGCAAATCTAGCACATTTTCGAGATTGTCGTATATTCTTAGTTAGGTAGGTTAGCAGCAATTATAGGAGTGTGGCAGTTCTCTTTGTAGTTGTTTGGCGCTATTCATGTCATCTGTGGGAGGTAAATGACCAATAAAAAATAATACGCAATAAAAAAGAATCAGAAAGCAAACAATATGCATTTTTGTTTTCAAATTCTTGGTGAAATCACAATTCAGAAATGAAATTTGGTTCATTCTCCACGATAATATGGTGACCTAAATAACATAAGTTTCAGAGTCATGGGAGATTAAAAGCCTTGCTAATTGCTCAAACTCTGAATGCAAAGGCTTTTCCCATGTGAAGGAACCCAGAGAACCAGCCAAAGCAGCATGCTTCTTCCCAATGCAAGAACATTCAGTGTATCTTCTGATTATGTACTGAATGCAGTAGGAAAAATGATATGAAGTTGTAATTCAAGCTAAGGTTTTGTTGCATAAACCAAAAACTTAAATGGATAAAACACAAAATGCATCCTATTCCCACCTTATGCCTACTACATCGCTAACAATACACTTACTGCAGCACCAAGATACAGCTTGTAGCCAAATTTCAGAAGGAAAAAATATATTCAGATTTCTGCATATCGAGAATTCGGTGAAACGCACCTGAGTTATTTACTCAACTAATCCACAACAATTTTGTGATATGAACACTCTTGGCAGAGGTCCATTGACCCCATCACCATCGGCAGCAACATTAGAAATGAGCTGTTTCCACCAACATATTACTACATTGAACCAAGCAAGGAAGAACAAAAACAGTGTAAATGGACGTATGGTTACTCCATTTTCTCTGTTGTTGGGTCCAAAACTACCCATAGCTCATTCCATTTCCTCAACTGCAAACATTGTAATAGAGAAAATCAGATTTGCTACAATGAAGGCTCATTGCCATAAAAATGCTGTCTAATAACAGAAACGCAGAAAATAGAAAGCTGATCAAATGTGACCACAATTCTGCATATGCGCACTACAAAACAGTCTGAGAATACTATCACATCGACGGCCATATTCATAAACACAAATTATGCAGACAGTTAGATCACGAACATGGGCATTTCTCACATTTCTTTCTCCTTGAAATCACAAATCCCGACGTCCTAATCTTAATAAGTACTTCTAGGTGATTTAATTAAGTCTTCAAATATCACTAAAACATTCAGAACGATTTAAATGGAAGACCTAAAGGCAGCGCAATTAAGCAGTAACCATCAATTCAAAACAAAAGGAAAGACAGAAAGAGTTGCAATGCGTTAGTTTACTGTTTCAGATCGCTTTTAAAAGGGGACCCTGCAACAATGCGCAATTTAAATGGGTTTGCTGCAATTGAATGATCAATCCATAAAATAAAAATGAAGTTGGAAGTAGAAGAAATGGAGGAAGAAAAATACCCCAAAGTTCTAAAAGCGATATGATCTCAACAAATTGTATCATGATGAACAGATCGAACAAGCCCCAAAACAGATTTTGCAGTGGATTCCGACTCGGATAAACTGACTCCATGCTCACCAAAACATTCCTAATAAAGGATTCAGCTTGCTATCAACATGCATCACAACCCATAACGTTAAATTCTTCAAAACCAATGCAATTAAATCAAAGCAGAAAAAAACAGAACAAGAACTCAAACCAACGATAACAAAAGAATAAACCTTAACCCTTGATCCTTGCAGTCCATTGGGAGGTTCAGCACGGGGACATGATCGACAACAATCGATTCCCAGCTGCAGGTTGGTTCGGTATCGACAAAGAATTTCCAAGGAAATGAAAATTTTGGAAATGGGTAGGTAGTCAAGAAAAATAAGGTTGAGAGGATTTTGTGTGGAGAGTGGGAAAAATTCCGACCGGGGGGGAGAAAGGGAAGACATGGGGTTCGGTTTACAGGGGTTTTTCTTAATGATTGTTGGAGAACAAAGAGGTTGTAAGGAGATTTAAGGGCAACCAAAAGAATGGCAGAATGTTTGATCTGGCTTGCTTCTTTATGGAAATGTCGTAGAAACAGTAGAACGATGACATAGTTCCCTTTGTTTTTCTATTCACCAAATAACCAATGACTTAAAAGAAAGACATTGCACCACATATGAGCATTAGAAAACAATATACATAAGAAAGAATAAAAATATGCAGAAATTGAAAATGAAATTGGAAGTAGAAAAAAACTGGAACGAAGAACAATACCCCAAAATTTCCAAATGCATTATGATCATAAAAAATTTGTATCAACATGAACTGATCGAATAAGCTCCAAAATGGATATTGCAGTGGGATTCCGACTCAGATAGGCAGTGTAAAGTCTTGCCAAAACGTTCCTAAGAAAGGATCATCAAAACCCATAACTTTAAATTCTTCAAAAATAATGGAATTAAGTCAAGGCAGTACAATACAAAAAAAAAACTCTAACCAACGATAAGAAAGAAATAAACCTTCACTCGTGATCCTTGCAGTCCATTCGGGGGTTCAGCACTGGACTTGATCGAGGAACAATCAGTTCCAAGATGCAGGTTTTGGATAGAGATGATTTTCCAAAAAGCGAAATGAATTTTTTGGAAATGGGTTGTAAAGAAAAATAAGGTTGGAAAGATTTTGTTTCAGAGTGGGCAAAATTCTGGCCGCGTGGAGAAAAGAAAGACATGGGGCTCCGATTCTAGGGATCTTTTCTCAATGATTGTTGGAAGAACAAAGAGTTTGTGAGGAGATTTAAGGCAACGACAAGAATGGCACATGTTAAATCCCAAAATGCTAAATGGCCAATTGAATGTTTAAGCAGAGATGATATGCCCTGTTAGGTTTTCTTGCTTCTTTACAAGAAATGGGGTAAAAGAGAGAACAGATAAATAGTTCACTTTGTTCTTCTACTTACCAAGTAGCCAACGACTTAAAAGAAAGACATTGCACACAAGTTGACCATTAAAAAATTATATACATACGAAGAATAAAAATAAGCAGAAATTGGAAGTAGAAAAGAAATGAAAAAAAATACCCAAAACTTCAAAATGCAATATGATCATAACAAATTTGTATCATCATGGATAGATCAAACAAACTCCAAAACAGATTTTGCAGCGGCTTTCCGACTCAAATAAACAGCCTCCATGCTCCCCAAAACGTTTCCTAAGAAAGGATTTCATCTCCCTCAACCAACATGCCATCACATCCCATAACTTTCATTTCTTCATAACAATGTAACTAACTCAAGGTAAAAAAAAAAAAAACAGAACAAGAACACTAACAAACTTCTAAGGAATCAGCTCCTGCCAACATGATGACATCCCATCAACTTTAATTTCTTCAAATACAAAGGATTTAACTCAAAGTAAAACAAAAAAAAAAACAGAACACGAACTCTAACCAACAAAAATAGAAAAACCAACCTTAACCCTTGATCCTTGCAGTCCATCGAGAGTTAAGCACTGGACCATGATCGAGACAATTCGGTTCCCAGCCACAGGTTTTGGCCATCGACAAAGAATTTTCAGAGGGAAATGAAATTTTTGGAAATGAGGTATGTGAACAAAAGTAAGGCTGAAATGATTTTGTTTGGAGAGTGGGCAAAATTCTGGAGAGTGAGGAGAAAGGAATACGTGGGGTCGGGTTTACAGGGATTTTTCTTAAGGATTGTTGGAAACAAAGAGATTGTGAGGAGATTTAAGGGTACGACACAAATGCAGAATGGTAAAATCCAAAAAGGCGAAATGGCCAATTGAATATTTAAGGAAGTTGATCTGCCTGCTAGCTGTTTTCTTGCTTCTTTATGGAAATGTTGCAGAAAGAGTTAGAACGATGACATAGTGCATAATGTGTTTTTCTCTTTACAAAGTAAAACAATGACTTACAAGAAAGAACACCACACAACAAATGACCATTGGAAACAATATACATATGAAAAAAACTAAAAAATTTGGCAGAAATTGAAAATGAAATTGGAAGTAGAAAAGAAATGGAGAAAAATACCCTAAAGTTGCAAGTGCAATAGGATCATAAACAGATTGGTATCATCAACGAACAGATCGAAACAAACTCCAAAACAGATTTTGCAGTGGGCGTCCAACTAAAATAAACAGCATCCATGCTCGCCAAAACGTTCCTAAGAAGTGACACCATTTCACAACAAAGTAGCCAATGACTTTAAAAGAAAGATATTGCACAACAAGTGACCATTAGAAAATAATAAACAGAAGAAAGAAAAAAGATAAGCGGAAATTGGAAGAAGGAAAGAAATGGAAGAAAAATACCCCAAAACTTCAAAATGCAGTATGATCATAACAAATTTGTATCGTCATGGACAAATCGA
Organism: Cucumis sativus; assembly: GCF_000004075.3. NCBI lineage: Eukaryota > Viridiplantae > Streptophyta > Magnoliopsida > Cucurbitales > Cucurbitaceae > Cucumis > Cucumis sativus. The sequence continues at coordinate 3,258 of NW_022279562.1, read as the reverse complement.
ACAAACTCCAAAACAGATTTTGCAGCGGGCTTCCGACTCAGATAAACCGCCTCCATGCTCCCCAAAACGTTCCCAAGAAAGGATTCAGCTCCCTACAAAAAACAATGTAACTAACTCAACGGTAAAAAAAAAAAAAAAAACAGAACAAGAACACTAACCAACTTTTAAGGAATCAGCTCCCTGCCAACATGCATCACATCCCATAACTTTAATTTCTTCAAATACAAAGGAATTTAACTCAAAGTAAAAAAACAAAAAAAACAGAACACGAATTCTAACCAAACAAAATAGAAAACCAACCTTAACCTTGATCCTTGCAGTCCATCGGGAGGTTCGACACTGGACATGATCGAGAACGTTCGGTTCCCAGCCACAGGTTTGCGCCATCGACAAAGATTTTCAGAGGGAAATGAAATTTTTGGAAATGGGTACCGTGAACAAAAAGTAAGGCTGAAATGATTTTGTTTGGAGAGTGGGGAAAATTCTGGCGAGTGGAGGAGAAAAGGGAATACATGGGGTTCGGTTTACCAGGAATTTTCTTAACGATTGTTGGAAGAACAAAGAGATGTGAGGAGATTTAAGGGTAACGACACAAATGCAGAATGTTAAATCCAAAAAGGCGAAATGGCCAATTGAATATTTAAGGAAGTTTGATCTGCCTGCTAGCTGTTTTCTTGCTTCTTTTGGAAATGTTGCAGAAAGAGTAGAACGATGACATAGTGCATAATGTGTTTCTCTTTACAAAGTAACAATGACTTACAAGAAAGACACCACACAACAAATGACCATTGGAAAACAATATACATATGAAAAACTAAAAAAATTTGCAGAAATTGAAAATGAAACCGGAAGTTAGAAAAGAAATGGAAGAAAAATACTTGCCGACTCAATATGGACAGATCATAACAAATTTGTATCATCATGGACAGATCGAACAACTCCAAAACAGATTTTGCAGCAGGCTTCCGACTCAAATAAACAGCCTCCATGCTCCCCAAAACGTTCCTAAGAAAGGATTCAGCTCCCTACCAACATGCATCACATCCTATAAATTTAATTTCTTCAAAAAACAATGTAACTAATCAAGGTAAAAAAAAAAAAACAGAAAAAGAACAATAACCATCTTTTAGGTAATCAGCTCCCTGCCAACATGCATCACATCCATAACTTAATTTCTTCAAATACAAAGGATTTAACTCAAAGTAAAAAAAAAATAAGAACACGAACTCTAACCAACAAAAATAGAAAAACCAACCTTAAACTCTTGATCCTTGCAGTCCATCGGGAGGTTCAGCACTAGACATGATCGAGAACATTCGGTTCCCAGCCACAGGTTTGGCCATCGACAAAGATTTTCAGAGGGAAATGAAATTTTTGGAAATGGTAGTGAACAAAAATAAGGCTGAAATGATTTTTGTTTGGAGAGTGGGCAAAATTTCTGGCGAGTGAGGAGAAAAGGGAATACATGGGGTTCGCGTTTACAGGGATTTTCTTAATGGTTGTTGGAAGAACAAGAGATGTGATGAGGTAAATGTAATATTATATCTTCTAACCATTGTAAACTTAAATATGCTTTTGACTATAACAAGTGGGTTTGCTGAAATTGAATGATCAATCCCACGAAAACTCTGAAACCGGGGATCTCGGCGCGCATTTTACTTGACCTAAGCGGCTGGCTTGGCTCCCTCTTTTTTTTCTCTCTCCCTCTCTACCGGCTGCCATGCTGGGTAAGAACTCTAAGCACCTACTAGGCGGGATCGGGTTTTGCTTAGGCAAGAAAAGCGGAGAGGATCCCCACGAAAACTCTGAAAGGGGGATCTCGGCGCGCGTTTTACTTGACCTAAGCGGCTGGCTTGGCTCCCTTTTTTTTCTCCGCTCCCTCTCACAGGCTGCCATGCTGGGTGAAGAACTCTAAGTACCTACTAGGCGGGGTCGGGTTTTGCTTAGGCAAGAAAAGCGGAGAGGATCCCCACGAAAACTCTGAAACCGGGGGATCTCGGCCCGCATTTTACTTGATCTAAGCGGCTGGCTGGCTTGGCTCCCTCTTTTTTTTCCCTCTCCCTCTCTACCGGCTGCCATGCTTGGTGAAGAAATCTAAGCACCTACTAGCGCGGATCGGGTTTTGCTTAGGCAATAAAAGCGGAGAGGATCCCCACGAAAACTCTGAAACCGGGGGATCTCGGCACGCATTTTACTTGACCTAAGCGGCTGGCTTGGCTCCCTCTTTTTTTTCTCGCTCCCTCTCTACCGGCTGCCATGCTGGGGAACTCTAGTGACCCACTAGTCGGGGGTCGGTTTTGCAACCCTTAGCAGCTTGGTCGTATTGTTTTGTTTCTATCGGCTGTTATGTTGGGTGAAGAACTCTAAGAACTTGCCGACTTTGCTTTCTACCTGACCTAACAATCATATTTTGCTTTTCAAACAATCTTATACAAATGTGTATGGCCAAAAGAGGGATTTAAAATTAATATAAAAAGGCATTAGAATATGGCAAAAAAGGGGATTAAAATTGAGATAAAAAAGAGAACCGCACATATTATTATGTACATAATTCACATATTCAGAAAATGAACCAAGTGTTCTACTCATTTCTAAGCTATCAATATATGCATTTTCAACATATGTAACATATTCAAAGAACAAATACAATCACAAATCGAGCTCCGTTCTCATGCGTTAGGCATACATGCTTTTTTATGCTAAAAAGCGAAGTAGACATGGTACTTATTCTAAGCATAGAGCATTGCAAAAGTTTCTAAATTTTGACATTTTTTAGCAAAATTTGCAAAATGAAAATTTCCCAAAGGACATGGAATGTGCAAGGCTACAACCCCACCCCCCACTTAAAAATATGCATTGTCCTCAAAGCATTTTAAGCAAGATTCTACGGATGGAAAAAAAAGAAAAAGGAGAACAGAAGACCTCCCCTTGTAACCTAGTTTCTTCATGGAAGCTTGCTTGCAAAGATCCCAAGTTTGGTTATATTTCATTTTCCTTTATTCCTACAAAAAGAAAACTAGAATTTCCATCGAATTTTATTAAAAAGCGTTAAACTAAAAATTTTAGAAAAATGTGCAGAATTGTTTAAGCTCGGTTGCATTTTCTAAGCATCACTGAATTATTAAAACGACCTAACAAATATTCATACAAGTTCGTAATTCATAACCTACCAAAAAGTTCAAAAAGATTGTTGTAGGTGTTCCACCAAACCTTTTGTAAATTACATACATCAATAAGAAAGAAGCAAGATGCCCAGTT